>NW_026990752.1:0-50692 GCF_036250125.1 Pseudopipra pipra | reverse complement strand
TCTGGCAGGACTAACCCCGGGGCTTTTATGTCCAGCTGCTGTGCTGTGTGTGCCTGCAGGTCAGAAAAGCTGGCAGTGCAGTCCCTCTGCTTTGGTTGCTGTGTCTCTTTGGGAGTTCTTTCGGAGGGCAATGAGAGAGCGATTTGGTTTGAAGGGGACCTTTAAAGGGCACCCTGTCTTCCGTAGGCAGGGGCACCTTCCACTCTCATCCCCGGTTGGATGCTGCAAGTCCCATCCAGCCTGGCCTGGAACACTTGCAGGGATCCAGGGGCAGCCTCGGCTTCCCTGTGCGGTGTGCTCTAATAGCTCTCCACTGGCATCAGGAAAAATGTTGTCAGCACCTTTTGTGCGACGATGGTAAGCGGGACCCGGGTGAAAATTGCCTTCTCTGAGGTGCAGAGGGAAATAATTCTCCTTTGAAGTCAAATGTACTGGGTTTTGCACGAGTCTCGTCTGCCTTCTGTTTGAATTGCTTTCTCTTCTCGGCAGTTATTTGAAATTAAACTTTTATTTTGTGTCTCCCCCTTCAGCATCCTGTACAAGACAAAGCTACCTTTCTTTCCTCGTGGGAATGGACCGGCCGGGCTTTGGCAATCTGGCCCCTCGAAAGACTAAAGTGACCTCTTCCAGCAGGGGAAGACTGAAGCAAGGGGTGCCAGGAAGAACTGGAGTCTCTGGAGAATAAAAGCTGGAAGCGTGCCCCCGAAAATCCCCAGCCCCGGGTGGTCAGTGGTCTGACTTGCACGGACCGGTGGCCTTGGCCAGGAGCGGTCCTGCGGGAAGCGCCTTTGCCCAGCCTGTAATTTTAATTTTCTCTTGGATGCTTGGCAAAGCCCCCCTGGGTGAGCCCCGGTGCCTGGCAGGAGCAGAGCGGGCTTCCAGGGAGGCATTCACCCGGTCAGCGTCAGGAACCATCCTAACTGAGGCCTCGGTGAGTGCTTTTTGTATGACTGGACAGTGAAGCTGTCTGTGGGAATGACCTGGCTGGTGCTCGTTGTACTCCTAATTAAAGTGTCTTTTACTCCGTGTTCCCAGGCTGCCTCTTTCCCTTCGGTCGACGTGGACACTGTGCCGGACGCCTCTGGCAGGACTAACCCCGTGGCTTTTATGTCCAACGTGCTGTGCTGTGTGTGCCTGCAGGTAAGAAAAGCTGGGAGTGCAGTCCCTCTGCTTTGATTGCTGTGTCTCTTTGGTAGTGATTTTGGAGGGGAATCCCAGAGCGATTTGGTTTGAAGGGGACCTTCAAAGGCCAGCCTGCCTTCCGTGGGCAGGGACACCTTCCCCTATCATCCCCGGCTGGATGCTCCGAGTCCCATCCAGCCTGGCCTGGAACACTTGCAGGGATGGGGCAGGCTCGGCTTCCGTGTGCGGTGTGCTCTAATATCTCTCCACTGTCATCAGGAAAAATGTTGTCAGCGTGTTTTGTTGGACGATGGTAAGCAGGACCCGGGTGAAAATGACATTCTGTTAGGTGCAGAGGGAAATAATTCTCCTTTGAAGTCAAATGTATTCAGATTTGCACGAGTCTTGTCTGCCTTATGTTTGAATTGCTTTCTATTTTAGGCAGTTGTTTTAAATTAAACTTTTATTTTGTGTCTCCCCCCCAGTATCCTGTCCAAGACCAAGCTACCTTTCCTCGTGGGAAGGGACCGGCCGGGCTTTGGCAATCTGGCCCCTCGAAAGACTAAAGTGACCTCTTCCAACAGGGGAAGACTGAAGCAAGCGGTGCCAGAAAGAACTGGAGTTTCTGGAGAATAAAAGCTGGAAGCGTGCCCCCGAAAATCCCCAGCCCCGGGTGGTCAGTGGTCTGACTTGCACGGACCGGTGGCCTTGGCCAGGAGCGGTCCTGCGGGAAGCGCCTTTGCCCAGCCTGTAATTTTAATTTCCATTGGATGCTTGGCAAAGCCCCCCTGGGTGAGCCCCAGTGCCTGGCATGAGCGGAGCGGGCTTCCAGGGAGGCATTCACCCGGTCAGCGTCAGGAACCATCCTAACTGAGGCCTCGGTGAGTGCTTTTTGTATGACTGGACAGTGAAGCTGTCTGTGGGAATGACCTGGCTGGTGCTCGTTGTACTCCTAATTAAGGTGTCTTTTACTCCGTGTTCCCAGGCTGCCTCTTTCCCTTCGG
This sequence comes from Pseudopipra pipra, assembly GCF_036250125.1. Classification (NCBI taxonomy): domain Eukaryota; kingdom Metazoa; phylum Chordata; class Aves; order Passeriformes; family Pipridae; genus Pseudopipra; species Pseudopipra pipra. The sequence continues at coordinate 48,566 of NW_026990752.1, read as the reverse complement.
TCGCCGTGGACACTGTGCCGGACACCTCTGGCAGGACTAACCCCGGGGCTTTTATGTCCAGCGTGCTGTGCTGTGTGTGCCTGCAGGTAAGAAAAGCTGGCAGTGCAGTCCCTCTACTTTGATTGCTGTGTCTCTTGGGTAGCGATTTTGGAGGGGAATCCCAGAGCGATTTGGTTTGAAGGGGACCTTCAAAGGCCAGCCTGTCTTCCGTGGGCAGGGACACCTTCCACTGTCCCCGGTTGCTCCGAGTCCCGTCCAGCCTGGCCTGGAACACTTGCAGGGATGGGGCAGGCTCAGTTTCCCTGTGCAGTGTGCTCTAATATCTCTCCACTGGCATCCTGAAAAATGTTGTCAGTGTGTTTTGTTGGACGACGCTAGGCAGGACCTGGGTGAAAAGGACATTCTCTGAGGTGCTGGGAGAAGGAGGACTCGTGCGGGCACCTCCAGAGACAGCGGGAACGGGAGCGTGCTGCGGAGAAGGAAAATTCCAGGGGGTGGGTGCCGAGAAATTTGTCCTTCCCTTGCCCTGTGCTCTGCACTCAGCAATGGGTCAAGTGCAGAAGTTTCCTGGGGACCCTGGAAAATGAGGCCGGGTCTGCTAAGAAAAGTGGGGCCAAAGGAGCAGGACCTGGGTCTGCGAGCGTGGGAGAAACAAGGGCCGGGTCATCCTCTGCCTCCAGGAGGGAGGGCAGCAGGAAAGGCCACGGACTAAAGCACTGAAGTGCCGTTCCCCAGGGAGCCCCTGCCCAGCACTGAACTTGCTTGTGCACTTGCTGTCCCTTTGCCAGCGGAGCCGAAGCGTCGGGTGCGGGTGCCGGGGGGATGGAGCTGCCAAGGACAAACTGGGAGGGGGTTTGCGAAGGAAGGGGGTAGAAGGAGCTCTTGACGTGCTTTTTTTACTTCTTCATCCCACAGAATTGCCACGAGAGGAAATACCTCAGAGGGGCTTCCCTCCAGATAAGCCCTGAATATGCCAGGAGGTTTCAGCCGGGAGAAAGGAGCTGTGGAAGAAAAGCAGCCTAAAAGTAGCCAGCGGGGATCATCAGGTTTTCCAGGCAAGAAGAACAAGGAGAGAGATGAGGGAATGGGGTTCCAATTCCTAATGATTTGGTGGGTGCAGGAATGATTTGTGTGTGTTTTCCAGTCCCTTTTGATTCCTGAGATGATTTTAAAATGATGGCTTTAGCAATCAACTAAATCGGAGATGTTGTTTTTGAGAGGAAATGGTGCCAAATAAATGCAGAGTTTTGGGTCAGTTTTGGGGATGATTTGGGTCAGTTTTTGGGGCCAGTTTGGGGTCATTGTTTGGGGTGATTTGGGTCAGTTTTGGGTCAGCTTTTGGGATGATTGGGGTCAGTTTTGGGTCAGCTTTTGGGGATGATTGGGGTCAGTTTTTGGGGTCAGTTTTGGGTCATTGTTTGGTGTGTTTTGGGTCAATTTTTGGGGAGCACTGGGTGTTACTGGGGGTTGTTGGGGAGTACTGGGTGTTTACTGGGGAGCACTGAGTGTTACTGGGGGTTGTTGAGGAGCACTGGGTGTTACTGGGGTGCACTGGGGAGCACTGGGTGTTACTGAGGGTTGTTGGGGAGCACTGGGTGTTACTGGGGAGCACTGGGAGAGAAGATGAAAAATAAAGAGAATAAAAAATAAACGAAATAAAAAAGGAAATATTAAAAAAACAAAAGAAAATTAAAAAAAAAAAAAGGCAAAAAAACTAAAAAGGAAATAAAATGAAAAGGAAATAAGAGAAAAAAAAAAAAAAAAAGAAACCCCTTCTTGGGCACCCCATTTCCTTTCCTCCCCCCCTCCCCGAACCGTAAATTGCGGGGTCATCACCCCAAAAATGTGAGAAGGGGACCCCAAAATGTGGGTGGGGGAACCCCAGGGAGCCGAAAAAGTGGAGGGGGAGCCGCAGTAAGAAAGCGAAGCCGGGCGGTCGGGCGGCGGGGTGGGGGGGGCAGCCGAGGTGGGGACGCCGGCGCATGCGCGGTCGTTGGCAAGACGCCGGCGATCACGTGGTAAGTAAGGGCAGCCAGGAGCGGGACCGGCGACGCATGCGCAGTGGCTCTCGTGCCGGTGCAGCGCTCCCTGCTCGAGTTAAGGGCCGGTTCGGGCGGCAGGGCGGGACTGGCGGTCTCCCGTCTCTCCCGGGGTGTGTGTGGGGGGAATAACATGAAGATTTTTTTGGGGTGAAAGCGCAGAAATTAGCCAGGAGGGACGCTAATTTGGGTAAACTCGGTCACCGGAAGTAGAGAGCGACCGGAAGTCCTCCAAGGCCCCGGCGCGGAAGTCCGCCAAGCCCACAGTAAAGATGGCGCCGCCAGGACCGGAACGACCACACTAAAGATGGCGCCCCTGCCCGGAAGGCCGCCAAGCCCACAGTAAAGATGGCGCCGCCAGGACCGGAATGACCACACTAAAGATGGCGGCGCGGCGCTCCGCCCTCCCGCCTCGTTCCGCTCCGCTCCCCTCCCGCCCCCGCTCCCCCCCCCCGCTCCCCTCCGCTCCCGCTCCCGCCGTGCCCCGGAGATGCTGTCGGAGCTGCGCCGCCGCCTTCCCCCCCCCCCCCAGGAAGCGACCCACGGCGCCAGATCCGACGGAAATCGTCCCCGGGGTAAGCTGGGCGCGGCGGTTCGGCGCGGCCGCTCTTCTGCCTCTCCCGCGGCCATCGGCGACTGCAGGCAGGGGAAGCGACAGGCAAGTTTCTCGCCTCTGCGGAGAAACTTGCACCTGCGTGCCGCCGCAGGGCCGGGTTCGGATGTGCCCTGGCATTGCACACGCACCACACCCCCCCGCGGGGAGGGTGTGCGCTGCCTCGGGGCCCCTGTCTGTGCTGCCGGGAGAGAGAAATCCTTTGGGAAGCTGGGCGGGAAACAGCAGCTCTGTGAACTGCTCAGCTTTTCCTAGGCAAGGGCAGGTTTTCGGGAAGAAAGGCCCGTACGCGCGAAAGGCGCCGCGGGTCTCGCCAAGGTGGGGGGGGGGGGGGGGGCGCGGCTGCAGTGCCGCGCGCGGCTGCAGTGCCGCTCCCGGCCGTGTCCGCCAGGCGGCGACTGTGAGGCAGGGCCCGGCGCTCGGGGGCGCTCTCGCAAGCGACGCCCCCGGGAAAGCGGCGGGCTTTGGGCGCTGCCGGCCTTCCCCCGGAGCGCCCGGGCTGGCCCGGCGCCTGGCAAAACCTCTGAGGGAAAAGGCAAGGAACAGCTGCGCTTCTTCTGCCCTTTCTTTAGCCGGGGACTGGAACACAGACAAAATCGAGGGGCTCTTTGACCTGGGCAGGCTCCGAGCGTTTTTCAGCCTTCCTTCGCAGGGCATTCTCACCCTCCGAAAAGCTGAAAGGCTTTAACAGCTGGAGACGCGCCTGCAGCTGTGCAAATTAATGTAGTTTCTTTTAGGAAACGAAGGGGAAGTTTTCCTGTTGGGAGCCTAAATACCGAGTCTACTCTGCTTTTTCAATCAGGTGACGAAGCTTATGGAAAAAAAGACCAAAGGCCTCGAGGTGAGTACATTCTACCGAGTTCTGCTTTTCTGGGATCCGTTTGGGAAAACCACGTGAAATTCTAAAAAGCTTCTCTCCGTGTTTTCTAGTTGTTTTTTCAGCCTTGGTCTAAGTTTCCTGTAGAAAAGGGCATAGAATTATTAGAACAGACAAACTAGGCTTTCTCGGGAGAGATGGAAGAAAAGTCTGCTGATTGCAGTTCTGCTTTTCTTGTCTTCCCTTCGACTGTCATTTTCTCTCCCCTGCTGTTCAAATAGGCAGCAATTAATTGCTCTGCTGAAGAGTTTGCTGTACCAAGTGTCTGTCAAATGGATGCCTTGAACTCAAGATAGCACCTGCTCCTTAGTTACAAAACGTTCCTCACAGGAAATTTTCAGGCGTGCCCATAAATCTCCTCGCTGTTTGTTTGGGAGAACAGGGTTTTCTCGTCTGTAACAGAATAGTCGTGGCATTTGCTAGGGAATGCTGGTGGCAATCTAGTCAGGAGAGGACCCCGTGCTTCACTAATTTTCCCTTTTTGCTGTTGGGGGTGACTTCTTCCCAGGGATGTTCTTCTTGACCCCCCGGGGCAAACGGAGGTGTCAGCGTCAGGAGCCATCCTAACTGAGGCCCCGGTAGGTGAGTGCTTTTTGTGTGACTGGACGGTGAAGCTGTCTGTGGGAATGACCTGGCTATTGCTCAGTGTAGTCCTAATTAAGGTGTCTTTTACTCCGTGTTCCCAGGCTCCCTCTTTCCCTTCGGTCGCCGTGGACACTGTGCCGGACGCCTCTGGCAGGACTAACCCCGGGGCTTTTATGTCCAGCGTGCTGTGCTGTGTGTGCCTGCAGGTCAGAAAAGCTGGCAGTGCAGTCCCTCTGCTTTGGTTGCTGTGTCTCTTTGGGAGTTCTTTCGGAGGGCAATGAGAGAGCGATTTGGTTTGAAGGGGACCTTTAAAGGGCACCCTGTCTTCCGTAGGCAGGGGCACCTTCCACTCTCATCCCCGGTTGGATGCTGCAAGTCCCATCCAGCCTGGCCTGGAACACTTGCAGGGATCCAGGGGCAGCCTCGGCTTCCCTGTGCGGTGTGCTCTAATAGCTCTCCACTGGCATCAGGAAAAATGTTGTCAGCACCTTTTGTGCGACGATGGTAAGCGGGACCCGGGTGAAAATTGCCTTCTCTGAGGTGCAGAGGGAAATAATTCTCCTTTGAAGTCAAATGTACTGGGTTTTGCACGAGTCTCGTCTGCCTTCTGTTTGAATTGCTTTCTCTTCTCGGCAGTTATTTGAAATTAAACTTTTATTTTGTGTCTCCCCCTTCAGCATCCTGTACAAGACAAAGCTACCTTTCTTTCCTCGTGGGAATGGACCGGCCGGGCTTTGGCAATCTGGCCCCTCGAAAGACTAAAGTGACCTCTTCCAGCAGGGGAAGACTGAAGCAAGGGGTGCCAGGAAGAACTGGAGTCTCTGGAGAATAAAAGCTGGAAGCGTGCCCCCGAAAATCCCCAGCCCCGGGTGGTCAGTGGTCTGACTTGCACGGACCGGTGGCCTTGGCCAGGAGCGGTCCTGCGGGAAGCGCCTTTGCCCAGCCTGTAATTTTAATTTTCTCTTGGATGCTTGGCAAAGCCCCCCTGGGTGAGCCCCGGTGCCTGGCAGGAGCAGAGCGGGCTTCCAGGGAGGCATTCACCCGGTCAGCGTCAGGAACCATCCTAACTGAGGCCTCGGTGAGTGCTTTTTGTATGACTGGACAGTGAAGCTGTCTGTGGGAATGACCTGGCTGGTGCTCGTTGTACTCCTAATTAAAGTGTCTTTTACTCCGTGTTCCCAGGCTGCCTCTTTCCCTTCGGTCGACGTGGACACTGTGCCGGACGCCTCTGGCAGGACTAACCCCGTGGCTTTTATGTCCAACGTGCTGTGCTGTGTGTGCCTGCAGGTAAGAAAAGCTGGGAGTGCAGTCCCTCTGCTTTGATTGCTGTGTCTCTTTGGTAGTGATTTTGGAGGGGAATCCCAGAGCGATTTGGTTTGAAGGGGACCTTCAAAGGCCAGCCTGCCTTCCGTGGGCAGGGACACCTTCCCCTATCATCCCCGGCTGGATGCTCCGAGTCCCATCCAGCCTGGCCTGGAACACTTGCAGGGATGGGGCAGGCTCGGCTTCCGTGTGCGGTGTGCTCTAATATCTCTCCACTGTCATCAGGAAAAATGTTGTCAGCGTGTTTTGTTGGACGATGGTAAGCAGGACCCGGGTGAAAATGACATTCTGTTAGGTGCAGAGGGAAATAATTCTCCTTTGAAGTCAAATGTATTCAGATTTGCACGAGTCTTGTCTGCCTTATGTTTGAATTGCTTTCTATTTTAGGCAGTTGTTTTAAATTAAACTTTTATTTTGTGTCTCCCCCCCAGTATCCTGTCCAAGACCAAGCTACCTTTCCTCGTGGGAAGGGACCGGCCGGGCTTTGGCAATCTGGCCCCTCGAAAGACTAAAGTGACCTCTTCCAACAGGGGAAGACTGAAGCAAGCGGTGCCAGAAAGAACTGGAGTTTCTGGAGAATAAAAGCTGGAAGCGTGCCCCCGAAAATCCCCAGCCCCGGGTGGTCAGTGGTCTGACTTGCACGGACCGGTGGCCTTGGCCAGGAGCGGTCCTGCGGGAAGCGCCTTTGCCCAGCCTGTAATTTTAATTTCCATTGGATGCTTGGCAAAGCCCCCCTGGGTGAGCCCCAGTGCCTGGCATGAGCGGAGCGGGCTTCCAGGGAGGCATTCACCCGGTCAGCGTCAGGAACCATCCTAACTGAGGCCTCGGTGAGTGCTTTTTGTATGACTGGACAGTGAAGCTGTCTGTGGGAATGACCTGGCTGGTGCTCGTTGTACTCCTAATTAAGGTGTCTTTTACTCCGTGTTCCCAGGCTGCCTCTTTCCCTTCGGTCGCCGTGGACACTGTGCCGGACACCTCTGGCAGGACTAACCCCGGGGCTTTTATGTCCAGCGTGCTGTGCTGTGTGTGCCTGCAGGTAAGAAAAGCTGGGAGTGCAGTCCCTCTGCTTTGATTGCTGTGTCTCTTGGGTAGCGATTTTGGAGGGGAATCCCAGAGCGATTTGGTTTGAAGGGGACCTTCAAAGGCCAGCCTGTCTTCCGTGGGCAGGGACACCTTCCACTGTCCCCGGTTGCTCCGAGTCCCATCCAGCCTGGCCTGGAACACTTGCAGGGATGGGGCAGGCTCAGTTTCCCTGTGCAGTGTGCTCTAATATCTCTCCACTGGCATCCTGAAAAATGTTGTCAGTGTGTTTTGTTGGACGACGCTAGGCAGGACCTGGGTGAAAAGGACATTCTCTGAGGTGCTGGGAGAAGGAGGACTCGTGCGGGCACCTCCAGAGACAGCGGGAACGGGAGCGTGCTGCGGAGAAGGAAAATTCCAGGGGGTGGGTGCCAAGAAATTTGTCCTTCCCTTGCCCTGTGCTCTGCACTCAGCAATGGGTCAAGTGCAGAAGTTTCCTGGGGACCCTGGAAAATGAGGCCGGGTCTGCTAAGAAAAGTGGGGCCAAAGGAGCAGGACCTGGGTCTGCGAGCGTGGGAGAAACAAGGGCCGGGTCATCCTCTGCCTCCAGGAGGGAGGGCAGCAGGAAAGGCCACGGACTTAAAGCACTGAAGTGCCGTTCCCCAGGGAGCCCCTGCCCAGCACTGAACTTGCTTGTGCACTTGCTGTCCCTTTGCCAGCGGAGCCGAAGCGTCGGGTGCGGGTGCCGGGGGGATGGAGCTGCCAAGGACAAACTGGGAGGGGGTTTGCGAAGGAAGGGGGTAGAAGGAGCTCTTGACGTGCTTTTTTTACTTCTTCATCCCACAGAATTGCCACGAGAGGAAATACCTCAGAGGGGCTTCCCTCCAGATAAGCCCTGAATATGCCAGGAGGTTTCAGCCGGGAGAAAGGAGCTGTGGAAGAAAAGCAGCCTAAAAGTAGCCAGCGGGGATCATCAGGTTTTCCAGGCAAGAAGAACAAGGAGAGAGATGAGGGAATGGGGTTCCAATTCCTAATGATTTGGTGGGTGCAGGAATGATTTGTGTGTGTTTTCCAGTCCCTTTTGATTCCTGAGATGATTTTAAAATGATGGCTTTAGCAATCAACTAAATCGGAGATGTTGTTTTTGAGAGGAAATGGTGCCAAATAAATGCAGAGTTTTGGGTCAGTTTTGGGGATGATTTGGGTCAGTTTTTGGGGCCAGTTTGGGGTCATTGTTTGGGGTGATTTGGGTCAGTTTTGGGTCAGCTTTTGGGATGATTGGGGTCAGTTTTGGGTCAGCTTTTGGGGATGATTGGGGTCAGTTTTTGGGGTCAGTTTTGGGTCATTGTTTGGTGTGTTTTGGGTCAATTTTTGGGGAGCACTGGGTGTTACTGGGGGTTGTTGGGGAGTACTGGGTGTTTACTGGGGAGCACTGAGTGTTACTGGGGGTTGTTGAGGAGCACTGGGTGTTACTGGGGTGCACTGGGGAGCACTGGGTGTTACTGAGGGTTGTTGGGGAGCACTGGGTGTTACTGGGGAGCACTGGGAGAGAAGATGAAAAATAAAGAGAATAAAAAATAAACGAAATAAAAAAGGAAATATTAAAAAAACAAAAGAAAATTAAAAAAAAAAAAAGGCAAAAAAACTAAAAAGGAAATAAAATGAAAAGGAAATAAGAGAAAAAAAAAAAAAAAAAAGAAACCCCTTCTTGGGCACCCCATTTCCTTTCCTCCCCCCCTCCCCGAACCGTAAATTGCGGGGTCATCACCCCAAAAATGTGAGAAGGGGACCCCAAAATGTGGGTGGGGGAACCCCAGGGAGCCGAAAAAGTGGAGGGGGAGCCGCAGTAAGAAAGCGAAGCCGGGCGGTCGGGCGGCGGGGTGGGGGGGGCAGCCGAGGTGGGGACGCCGGCGCATGCGCGGTCGTTGGCAAGACGCCGGCGATCACGTGGTAAGTAAGGGCAGCCAGGAGCGGGACCGGCGACGCATGCGCAGTGGCTCTCGTGCCGGTGCAGCGCTCCCTGCTCGAGTTAAGGGCCGGTTCGGGCGGCAGGGCGGGACTGGCGGTCTCCCGTCTCTCCCGGGGTGTGTGTGGGGGGAATAACATGAAGATTTTTTTGGGGTGAAAGCGCAGAAATTAGCCAGGAGGGACGCTAATTTGGGTAAACTCGGTCACCGGAAGTAGAGAGCGACCGGAAGTCCTCCAAGGCCCCGGCGCGGAAGTCCGCCAAGCCCACAGTAAAGATGGCGCCGCCAGGACCGGAACGACCACACTAAAGATGGCGCCCCTGCCCGGAAGGCCGCCAAGCCCACAGTAAAGATGGCGCCGCCAGGACCGGAACGACCACACTAAAGATGGCGGCGCGGCGCTCCGCCCTCCCGCCTCGTTCCGCTCCGCTCCCCTCCCGCCCCCGCTCCCCCCCCCGCTCCCCTCCGCTCCCGCTCCCGCCGTGCCCCGGAGATGCTGTCGGAGCTGCGCCGCCGCCTTCCCCCCCCCCCCAGGAAGCGACCCACGGCGCCAGATCCGACGGAAATCGTCCCCGGGGTAAGCTGGGCGCGGCGGTTCGGCGCGGCCGCTCTTCTGCCTCTCCCGCGGCCATCGGCGACTGCAGGCAGGGGAAGCGACAGGCAAGTTTCTCGCCTCTGCGGAGAAACTTGCACCTGCGTGCCGCCGCAGGGCCGGGTTCGGATGTGCCCTGGCATTGCACACGCACCACACCCCCCCGCGGGGAGGGTGTGCGCTGCCTCGGGGCCCCTGTCTGTGCTGCCGGGAGAGAGAAATCCTTTGGGAAGCTGGGCGGGAAACAGCAGCTCTGTGAACTGCTCAGCTTTTCCTAGGCAAGGGCAGGTTTTCGGGAAGAAAGGCCCGTACGCGCGAAAGGCGCCGCGGGTCTCGCCAAGGTGGGGGGGGGGGGGGGGGCGCGGCTGCAGTGCCGCGCGCGGCTGCAGTGCCGCTCCCGGCCGTGTCCGCCAGGCGGCGACTGTGAGGCAGGGCCCGGCGCTCGGGGGCGCTCTCGCAAGCGACGCCCCCGGGAAAGCGGCGGGCTTTGGGCGCTGCCGGCCTTCCCCCGGAGCGCCCGGGCTGGCCCGGCGCCTGGCAAAACCTCTGAGGGAAAAGGCAAGGAACAGCTGCGCTTCTTCTGCCCTTTCTTTAGCCGGGGACTGGAACACAGACAAAATCGAGGGGCTCTTTGACCTGGGCAGGCTCCGAGCGTTTTTCAGCCTTCCTTCGCAGGGCATTCTCACCCTCCGAAAAGCTGAAAGGCTTTAACAGCTGGAGACGCGCCTGCAGCTGTGCAAATTAATGTAGTTTCTTTTAGGAAACGAAGGGGAAGTTTTCCTGTTGGGAGCCTAAATACCGAGTCTACTCTGCTTTTTCAATCAGGTGACGAAGCTTATGGAAAAAAAGACCAAAGGCCTCGAGGTGAGTACATTCTACCGAGTTCTGCTTTTCTGGGATCCGTTTGGGAAAACCACGTGAAATTCTAAAAAGCTTCTCTCCGTGTTTTCTAGTTGTTTTTTCAGCCTTGGTCTAAGTTTCCTGTAGAAAAGGGCATAGAATTATTAGAACAGACAAACTAGGCTTTCTCGGGAGAGATGGAAGAAAAGTCTGCTGATTGCAGTTCTGCTTTTCTTGTCTTCCCTTCGACTGTCATTTTCTCTCCCCTGCTGTTCAAATAGGCAGCAATTAATTGCTCTGCTGAAGAGTTTGCTGTACCAAGTGTCTGTCAAATGGATGCCTTGAACTCAAGATAGCACCTGCTCCTTAGTTACAAAACGTTCCTCACAGGAAATTTTCAGGCGTGCCCATAAATCTCCTCGCTGTTTGTTTGGGAGAACAGGGTTTTCTCGTCTGTAACAGAATAGTCGTGGCATTTGCTAGGGAATGCTGGTGGCAATCTAGTCAGGAGAGGACCCCGTGCTTCACTAATTTTCCCTTTTTGCTGTTGGGGGTGACTTCTTCCCAGGGATGTTCTTCTTGACCCCCCGGGGCAAACGGAGGTGTCAGCGTCAGGAGCCATCCTAACTGAGGCCCCGGTAGGTGAGTGCTTTTTGTGTGACTGGACGGTGAAGCTGTCTGTGGGAATGACCTGGCTATTGCTCAGTGTAGTCCTAATTAAGGTGTCTTTTACTCCGTGTTCCCAGGCTCCCTCTTTCCCTTCGGTCGCCGTGGACACTGTGCCGGACGCCTCTGGCAGGACTAACCCCGGGGCTTTTATGTCCAGCGTGCTGTGCTGTGTGTGCCTGCAGGTCAGAAAAGCTGGCAGTGCAGTCCCTCTGCTTTGGTTGCTGTGTCTCTTTGGGAGTTCTTTCGGAGGGCAATGAGAGAGCGATTTGGTTTGAAGGGGACCTTTAAAGGGCACCCTGTCTTCCGTAGGCAGGGGCACCTTCCACTCTCATCCCCGGTTGGATGCTGCAAGTCCCATCCAGCCTGGCCTGGAACACTTGCAGGGATCCAGGGGCAGCCTCGGCTTCCCTGTGCGGTGTGCTCTAATAGCTCTCCACTGGCATCAGGAAAAATGTTGTCAGCACCTTTTGTGCGACGATGGTAAGCGGGACCCGGGTGAAAATTGCCTTCTCTGAGGTGCAGAGGGAAATAATTCTCCTTTGAAGTCAAATGTACTGGGTTTTGCACGAGTCTCGTCTGCCTTCTGTTTGAATTGCTTTCTCTTCTCGGCAGTTATTTGAAATTAAACTTTTATTTTGTGTCTCCCCCTTCAGCATCCTGTACAAGACAAAGCTACCTTTCTTTCCTCGTGGGAATGGACCGGCCGGGCTTTGGCAATCTGGCCCCTCGAAAGACTAAAGTGACCTCTTCCAGCAGGGGAAGACTGAAGCAAGGGGTGCCAGGAAGAACTGGAGTCTCTGGAGAATAAAAGCTGGAAGCGTGCCCCCGAAAATCCCCAGCCCCGGGTGGTCAGTGGTCTGACTTGCACGGACCGGTGGCCTTGGCCAGGAGCGGTCCTGCGGGAAGCGCCTTTGCCCAGCCTGTAATTTTAATTTTCTCTTGGATGCTTGGCAAAGCCCCCCTGGGTGAGCCCCGGTGCCTGGCAGGAGCAGAGCGGGCTTCCAGGGAGGCATTCACCCGGTCAGCGTCAGGAACCATCCTAACTGAGGCCTCGGTGAGTGCTTTTTGTATGACTGGACAGTGAAGCTGTCTGTGGGAATGACCTGGCTGGTGCTCGTTGTACTCCTAATTAAAGTGTCTTTTACTCCGTGTTCCCAGGCTGCCTCTTTCCCTTCGGTCGACGTGGACACTGTGCCGGACGCCTCTGGCAGGACTAACCCCGTGGCTTTTATGTCCAACGTGCTGTGCTGTGTGTGCCTGCAGGTAAGAAAAGCTGGGAGTGCAGTCCCTCTGCTTTGATTGCTGTGTCTCTTTGGTAGTGATTTTGGAGGGGAATCCCAGAGCGATTTGGTTTGAAGGGGACCTTCAAAGGCCAGCCTGCCTTCCGTGGGCAGGGACACCTTCCCCTATCATCCCCGGCTGGATGCTCCGAGTCCCATCCAGCCTGGCCTGGAACACTTGCAGGGATGGGGCAGGCTCGGCTTCCGTGTGCGGTGTGCTCTAATATCTCTCCACTGTCATCAGGAAAAATGTTGTCAGCGTGTTTTGTTGGACGATGGTAAGCAGGACCCGGGTGAAAATGACATTCTGTTAGGTGCAGAGGGAAATAATTCTCCTTTGAAGTCAAATGTATTCAGATTTGCACGAGTCTTGTCTGCCTTATGTTTGAATTGCTTTCTATTTTAGGCAGTTGTTTTAAATTAAACTTTTATTTTGTGTCTCCCCCCCAGTATCCTGTCCAAGACCAAGCTACCTTTCCTCGTGGGAAGGGACCGGCCGGGCTTTGGCAATCTGGCCCCTCGAAAGACTAAAGTGACCTCTTCCAACAGGGGAAGACTGAAGCAAGCGGTGCCAGAAAGAACTGGAGTTTCTGGAGAATAAAAGCTGGAAGCGTGCCCCCGAAAATCCCCAGCCCCGGGTGGTCAGTGGTCTGACTTGCACGGACCGGTGGCCTTGGCCAGGAGCGGTCCTGCGGGAAGCGCCTTTGCCCAGCCTGTAATTTTAATTTCCATTGGATGCTTGGCAAAGCCCCCCTGGGTGAGCCCCAGTGCCTGGCATGAGCGGAGCGGGCTTCCAGGGAGGCATTCACCCGGTCAGCGTCAGGAACCATCCTAACTGAGGCCTCGGTGAGTGCTTTTTGTATGACTGGACAGTGAAGCTGTCTGTGGGAATGACCTGGCTGGTGCTCGTTGTACTCCTAATTAAGGTGTCTTTTACTCCGTGTTCCCAGGCTGCCTCTTTCCCTTCGGTCGACGTGGACACTGTGCCGGACACCTCTGGCAGGACTAACCCCGTGGCTTTTATGTCCAGCGTGCTGTGCTGTGTGTGCCTGCAGGTAAGAAAAGCTGGGAGTGCAGTCCCTCTGCTTTGATTGCTGTGTCTCTTGGGTAGCGATTTTGGAGGGGAATCCCAGAGCGATTTGGTTTGAAGGGGACCTTCAAAGGCCAGCCTGTCTTCCGTGGGCAGGGACACCTTCCACTGTCCCCGGTTGCTCCGAGTCCCATCCAGCCTGGCCTGGAACACTTGCAGGGATGGGGCAGGCTCAGTTTCCATGTGCAGTGTGCTCTAATATCTCTCCACTGGCATCCTGAAAAATGTTGTCAGTGTGTTTTGTTGGACGACGCTAGGCAGGACCTGGGTGAAAAGGACATTCTCTGAGGTGCTGGGAGAAGGAGGACTCGTGCGGGCACCTCCAGAGACAGCGGGAACGGGAGCGTGCTGCGGAGAAGGAAAATTCCAGGGGGTGGGTGCCGAGAAATTTGTCCTTCCCTTGCCCTGTGCTCTGCACTCAGCAATGGGTCAAGTGCAGAAGTTTCCTGGGGACCCTGGAAAATGAGGCCGGGTCTGCTAAGAAAAGTGGGGCCAAAGGAGCAGGACCTGGGTCTGCGAGCGTGGGAGAAACAAGGGCCGGGTCATCCTCTGCCTCCAGGAGGGAGGGCAGCAGGAAAGGCCACGGACTTAAAGCACTGAAGTGCCGTTCCCCAGGGAGCCCCTGCCCAGCACTGAACTTGCTTGTGCACTTGCTGTCCCTTTGCCAGCGGAGCCGAAGCGTCGGGTGCGGGTGCCGGGGGGATGGAGCTGCCAAGGACAAACTGGGAGGGGGTTTGCGAAGGAAGGGGGTAGAAGGAGCTCTTGACGTGCTTTTTTTACTTCTTCATCCCACAGAATTGCCACGAGAGGAAATACCTCAGAGGGGCTTCCCTCCAGATAAGCCCTGAATATGCCAGGAGGTTTCAGCCGGGAGAAAGGAGCTGTGGAAGAAAAGCAGCCTAAAAGTAGCCAGCGGGGATCATCAGGTTTTCCAGGCAAGAAGAACAAGGAGAGAGATGAGGGAATGGGGTTCCAATTCCTAATGATTTGGTGGGTGCAGGAATGATTTGTGTGTGTTTTCCAGTCCCTTTTGATTCCTGAGATGATTTTAAAATGATGGCTTTAGCAATCAACTAAATCGGAGATGTTGTTTTTGAGAGGAAATGGTGCCAAATAAATGCAGAGTTTTGGGTCAGTTTTGGGGATGATTTGGGTCAGTTTTTGGGGCCAGTTTGGGGTCATTGTTTGGGGTGATTTGGGTCAGTTTTGGGTCAGCTTTTGGGATGATTGGGGTCAGTTTTGGGTCAGCTTTTGGGGATGATTGGGGTCAGTTTTTGGGGTCAGTTTTGGGTCATTGTTTGGTGTGATTTGGGTCGGTTTTGGGTCAATTTTTGGGGAGCACTGGGTGTTACTGGGGGTTGTTGGGGAGTACTGGGTGTTTACTGGGGAGCACTGAGTGTTACTGGGGGTTGTTGAGGAGCACTGGGTGTTACTGGGGTGCACTGGGGAGCACTGGGTGTTACTGAGGGTTGTTGGGGAGCACTGGGTGTTACTGGGGAGCACTGGGAGAGAAGATGAAAAATAAAGAGAATAAAAAATAAACGAAATAAAAAAGGAAATATTAAAAAAACAAAAGAAAATTAAAAAAAAAAAAAGGCAAAAAAACTAAAAAGGAAATAAAATGAAAAGGAAATAAGAGAGAAAAAAAAAAAAAAAAAAAGAAACCCCTTCTTGGGCACCCCGTTTCCTCTCCTCCCCCCCTCCCCGAACCGTAAATTGCGGGGTCATCACCCCAAAAATGTGAGAAGGGGACCCCAAAATGTGGGTGGGGGAACCCCAGGGAGCCGAAAAAGTGGAGGGGGAGCCGCAACAAGAAAGCGAAGCCGGGCGGTCGGGCGGCGGGGTGGGGGGGGCAGCCGAGGTGGGGACGCCGGCGCATGCGCGGTCGTTGGCAAGACGCCGGCGATCACGTGGTAAGTAAGGGCAGCCAGGAGCGGGACCGGCGACGCATGCGCAGTGGCTCTCGTGCCGGTGCAGCGCTCCCTGCTCGAGTTAAGGGCCGGTTCCGGCGGCAGGGCGGGACTGGCGGTCTCCCGTCTCTCCCGGGGTGTGTGTGGGGGGAATAACATGAAGATTTTTTTGGGGTGAAAGCGCAGAAATTAGCCAGGAGGGACGCTAATTTGGGTAAACTCGGTCACCGGAAGTAGAGAGCGACCGGAAGTCCTCCAAGGCCCCGGCGCGGAAGTCCGCCAAGCCCACAGTAAAGATGGCGCCGCCAGGACCGGAACGACCACACTAAAGATGGCGCCCCTGCCCGGAAGTCCGCCAAGCCCACAGTAAAGATGGCGCCGCCAGGACCGGAACGACCACACTAAAGATGGCGGCGCGGCGCTCCGCCCTCCCGCCTCGTTCCGCTCCGCTCCCCTCCCGCCCCCGCTCCCCCCCCCCGCTCCCCTCCACTCCCGCTCCCGCCGTGCCCCGGAGATGCTGTCGGAGCTGCGCCGCCGCCTTCCCCCCCCCCCAGGAAGCGACCCACGGCGCCAGATCCGACGGAAATCGTCCCCGGGGTAAGCTGGGCGCGGCGGTTCGGCGCGGCCGCTCTTCTGCCTCTCCCGCGGCCATCGGCGACTGCAGGCAGGGGAAGCGACAGGCAAGTTTCTCGCCTCTGCGGAGAAACTTGCACCTGCGTGCCGCCGCAGGGCCGGGTTCGGATGTGCCCTGGCATTGCACACGCACCACACCCCCCCGCGGGGAGGGTGTGCGCTGCCTCGGGGCCCCTGTCTGTGCTGCCGGGAGAGAGAAATCCTTTGGGAAGCTGGGCGGGAAACAGCAGCTCTGTGAACTGCTCAGCTTTTCCTAGGCAAGGGCAGGTTTTCGGGAAGAAAGGCCCGTACGCGCGAAAGGCGCCGCGGGTCTCGCCAAGGTGGGGGGGGGGGGGGGGCGCGGCTGCAGTGCCGCGCGCGGCTGCAGTGCCGCTCCCGGCCGTGTCCGCCAGGCGGCGACTGTGAGGCAGGGCCCGGCGCTCGGGGGCGCTCTCGCAAGCGACGCCCCCGGGAAAGCGGCGGGCTTTGGGCGCTGCCGGCCTTCCCCCGCAGTGCCCGGGCTGGCCCGGCGCCTGGCAAAACCTCTGAGGGAAAAGGCAAGGAACAGCTGCGCTTCTTCTGCCCTTTCTTTAGCCGGGGACTGGAACACAGACAAAATCGAGGGGCTCTTTGACCTGGGCAGGCTCCGAGCGTTTTTCAGCCTTCCTTCGCAGGGCATTCTCACCCTCCGAAAAGCTGAAAGGCTTTAACAGCTGGAGACGCGCCTGCAGCTGTGCAAATTAATGTAGTTTCTTTTAGGAAACGAAGGGGAAGTTTTCCTGTTGGGAGCCTAAATACCGAGTCTACTCTGCTTTTTCAATCAGGTGACGAAGCTTATGGAAAAAAAGACCAAAGGCCTCGAGGTGAGTACATTCTACCGAGTTCTGCTTTTCTGGGATCCGTTTGGGAAAACCACGTGAAATTCTAAAAAGCTTCTCTCCGTGTTTTCTAGTTGTTTTTTCAGCCTTGGTCTAAGTTTCCTGTAGAAAAGGGCATAGAATTATTAGAACAGACAAACTAGGCTTTCTCGGGAGAGATGGAAGAAAAGTCTGCTGATTGCAGTTCTGCTTTTCTTGTCTTCCCTTCG
Organism: Pseudopipra pipra; assembly: GCF_036250125.1. Classification (NCBI taxonomy): domain Eukaryota; kingdom Metazoa; phylum Chordata; class Aves; order Passeriformes; family Pipridae; genus Pseudopipra; species Pseudopipra pipra. The sequence continues at coordinate 32,062 of NW_026990752.1, read as the reverse complement.
ACTGTCATTTTCTCTCCCCTGCTGTTCAAATAGGCAGCAATTAATTGCTCTGCTGAAGAGTTTGCTGTACCAAGTGTCTGTCAAATGGATGCCTTGAACTCAAGATAGCACCTGCTCCTTAGTTACAAAAAGTTCCTCACAGGAAATTTTCAGGCGTGCCCATAAATCTCCTCGCTGTTTGTTTGGGAGAACAGGGTTTTCTCGTCTGTAACAGAATAGTCGTGGCATTTGCTAGGGAATGCTGGTGGCAATCTAGTCAGAAGAGGACCCCGTGCTTCACTAATTTTCCCTTTTTGCTGTTGGGGATGACTTCTTCCCAGGGATGTTCTTCTTGACCCCCCGGGGCAAACGGAGGTGTCAGCGTCAGGAGCCATCCTAACTGAGGCCCCGGTAGGTGAGTGCTTTTTGTGTGACTGGACGGTGAAGCTGTCTGTGGGAATGACCTGGCTATTGCTCAGTGTAGTCCTAATTAAGGTGTCTTTTACTCCGTGTTCCCAGGCTCCCTCTTTCCCTTCGGTCGCCGTGGACACTGTGCCGGACGCCTCTGGCAGGACTAACCCCGGGGCTTTTATGTCCAGCGTGCTGTGCTGTGTGTGCCTGCAGGTCAGAAAAGCTGGCAGTGCAGTCCCTCTGCTTTGGTTGCTGTGTCTCTTTGGGAGTTCTTTCGGAGGGCAATGAGAGAGCGATTTGGTTTGAAGGGGACCTTTAAAGGGCACCCTGTCTTCCGTAGGCAGGGGCACCTTCCACTCTCATCCCCGGTTGGATGCTGCAAGTCCCATCCAGCCTGGCCTGGAACACTTGCAGGGATCCAGGGGCAGCCTCGGCTTCCCTGTGCGGTGTGCTCTAATAGCTCTCCACTGGCATCAGGAAAAATGTTGTCAGCACCTTTTGTGCGACGATGGTAAGCGGGACCCGGGTGAAAATTGCCTTCTCTGAGGTGCAGAGGGAAATAATTCTCCTTTGAAGTCAAATGTACTGGGTTTTGCACGAGTCTCGTCTGCCTTCTGTTTGAATTGCTTTCTCTTCTCGGCAGTTATTTGAAATTAAACTTTTATTTTGTGTCTCCCCCTTCAGCATCCTGTACAAGACAAAGCTACCTTTCTTTCCTCGTGGGAATGGACCGGCCGGGCTTTGGCAATCTGGCCCCTCGAAAGACTAAAGTGACCTCTTCCAGCAGGGGAAGACTGAAGCAAGGGGTGCCAGGAAGAACTGGAGTCTCTGGAGAATAAAAGCTGGAAGCGTGCCCCCGAAAATCCCCAGCCCCGGGTGGTCAGTGGTCTGACTTGCACGGACCGGTGGCCTTGGCCAGGAGCGGTCCTGCGGGAAGCGCCTTTGCCCAGCCTGTAATTTTAATTTTCTCTTGGATGCTTGGCAAAGCCCCCCTGGGTGAGCCCCGGTGCCTGGCAGGAGCAGAGCGGGCTTCCAGGGAGGCATTCACCCGGTCAGCGTCAGGAACCATCCTAACTGAGGCCTCGGTGAGTGCTTTTTGTATGACTGGACAGTGAAGCTGTCTGTGGGAATGACCTGGCTGGTGCTCGTTGTACTCCTAATTAAAGTGTCTTTTACTCCGTGTTCCCAGGCTGCCTCTTTCCCTTCGGTCGACGTGGACACTGTGCCGGACGCCTCTGGCAGGACTAACCCCGTGGCTTTTATGTCCAACGTGCTGTGCTGTGTGTGCCTGCAGGTAAGAAAAGCTGGGAGTGCAGTCCCTCTGCTTTGATTGCTGTGTCTCTTTGGTAGTGATTTTGGAGGGGAATCCCAGAGCGATTTGGTTTGAAGGGGACCTTCAAAGGCCAGCCTGCCTTCCGTGGGCAGGGACACCTTCCCCTATCATCCCCGGCTGGATGCTCCGAGTCCCATCCAGCCTGGCCTGGAACACTTGCAGGGATGGGGCAGGCTCGGCTTCCGTGTGCGGTGTGCTCTAATATCTCTCCACTGTCATCAGGAAAAATGTTGTCAGCGTGTTTTGTTGGACGATGGTAAGCAGGACCCGGGTGAAAATGACATTCTGTTAGGTGCAGAGGGAAATAATTCTCCTTTGAAGTCAAATGTATTCAGATTTGCACGAGTCTTGTCTGCCTTATGTTTGAATTGCTTTCTATTTTAGGCAGTTGTTTTAAATTAAACTTTTATTTTGTGTCTCCCCCCCAGTATCCTGTCCAAGACCAAGCTACCTTTCCTCGTGGGAAGGGACCGGCCGGGCTTTGGCAATCTGGCCCCTCGAAAGACTAAAGTGACCTCTTCCAACAGGGGAAGACTGAAGCAAGCGGTGCCAGAAAGAACTGGAGTTTCTGGAGAATAAAAGCTGGAAGCGTGCCCCCGAAAATCCCCAGCCCCGGGTGGTCAGTGGTCTGACTTGCACGGACCGGTGGCCTTGGCCAGGAGCGGTCCTGCGGGAAGCGCCTTTGCCCAGCCTGTAATTTTAATTTCCATTGGATGCTTGGCAAAGCCCCCCTGGGTGAGCCCCAGTGCCTGGCATGAGCGGAGCGGGCTTCCAGGGAGGCATTCACCCGGTCAGCGTCAGGAACCATCCTAACTGAGGCCTCGGTGAGTGCTTTTTGTATGACTGGACAGTGAAGCTGTCTGTGGGAATGACCTGGCTGGTGCTCGTTGTACTCCTAATTAAGGTGTCTTTTACTCCGTGTTCCCAGGCTGCCTCTTTCCCTTCGGTCGCCGTGGACACTGTGCCGGACACCTCTGGCAGGACTAACCCCGGGGCTTTTATGTCCAGCGTGCTGTGCTGTGTGTGCCTGCAGGTAAGAAAAGCTGGCAGTGCAGTCCCTCTACTTTGATTGCTGTGTCTCTTGGGTAGCGATTTTGGAGGGGAATCCCAGAGCGATTTGGTTTGAAGGGGACCTTCAAAGGCCAGCCTGTCTTCCGTGGGCAGGGACACCTTCCACTGTCCCCGGTTGCTCCGAGTCCCGTCCAGCCTGGCCTGGAACACTTGCAGGGATGGGGCAGGCTCAGTTTCCCTGTGCAGTGTGCTCTAATATCTCTCCACTGGCATCCTGAAAAATGTTGTCAGTGTGTTTTGTTGGACGACGCTAGGCAGGACCTGGGTGAAAAGGACATTCTCTGAGGTGCTGGGAGAAGGAGGACTCGTGCGGGCACCTCCAGAGACAGCGGGAACGGGAGCGTGCTGCGGAGAAGGAAAATTCCAGGGGGTGGGTGCCGAGAAATTTGTCCTTCCCTTGCCCTGTGCTCTGCACTCAGCAATGGGTCAAGTGCAGAAGTTTCCTGGGGACCCTGGAAAATGAGGCCGGGTCTGCTAAGAAAAGTGGGGCCAAAGGAGCAGGACCTGGGTCTGCGAGCGTGGGAGAAACAAGGGCCGGGTCATCCTCTGCCTCCAGGAGGGAGGGCAGCAGGAAAGGCCACGGACTAAAGCACTGAAGTGCCGTTCCCCAGGGAGCCCCTGCCCAGCACTGAACTTGCTTGTGCACTTGCTGTCCCTTTGCCAGCGGAGCCGAAGCGTCGGGTGCGGGTGCCGGGGGGATGGAGCTGCCAAGGACAAACTGGGAGGGGGTTTGCGAAGGAAGGGGGTAGAAGGAGCTCTTGACGTGCTTTTTTTACTTCTTCATCCCACAGAATTGCCACGAGAGGAAATACCTCAGAGGGGCTTCCCTCCAGATAAGCCCTGAATATGCCAGGAGGTTTCAGCCGGGAGAAAGGAGCTGTGGAAGAAAAGCAGCCTAAAAGTAGCCAGCGGGGATCATCAGGTTTTCCAGGCAAGAAGAACAAGGAGAGAGATGAGGGAATGGGGTTCCAATTCCTAATGATTTGGTGGGTGCAGGAATGATTTGTGTGTGTTTTCCAGTCCCTTTTGATTCCTGAGATGATTTTAAAATGATGGCTTTAGCAATCAACTAAATCGGAGATGTTGTTTTTGAGAGGAAATGGTGCCAAATAAATGCAGAGTTTTGGGTCAGTTTTGGGGATGATTTGGGTCAGTTTTTGGGGCCAGTTTGGGGTCATTGTTTGGGGTGATTTGGGTCAGTTTTGGGTCAGCTTTTGGGATGATTGGGGTCAGTTTTGGGTCAGCTTTTGGGGATGATTGGGGTCAGTTTTTGGGGTCAGTTTTGGGTCATTGTTTGGTGTGTTTTGGGTCAATTTTTGGGGAGCACTGGGTGTTACTGGGGGTTGTTGGGGAGTACTGGGTGTTTACTGGGGAGCACTGAGTGTTACTGGGGGTTGTTGAGGAGCACTGGGTGTTACTGGGGTGCACTGGGGAGCACTGGGTGTTACTGAGGGTTGTTGGGGAGCACTGGGTGTTACTGGGGAGCACTGGGAGAGAAGATGAAAAATAAAGAGAATAAAAAATAAACGAAATAAAAAAGGAAATATTAAAAAAACAAAAGAAAATTAAAAAAAAAAAAAGGCAAAAAAACTAAAAAGGAAATAAAATGAAAAGGAAATAAGAGAAAAAAAAAAAAAAAAAAGAAACCCCTTCTTGGGCACCCCATTTCCTTTCCTCCCCCCCTCCCCGAACCGTAAATTGCGGGGTCATCACCCCAAAAATGTGAGAAGGGGACCCCAAAATGTGGGTGGGGGAACCCCAGGGAGCCGAAAAAGTGGAGGGGGAGCCGCAGTAAGAAAGCGAAGCCGGGCGGTCGGGCGGCGGGGTGGGGGGGGCAGCCGAGGTGGGGACGCCGGCGCATGCGCGGTCGTTGGCAAGACGCCGGCGATCACGTGGTAAGTAAGGGCAGCCAGGAGCGGGACCGGCGACGCATGCGCAGTGGCTCTCGTGCCGGTGCAGCGCTCCCTGCTCGAGTTAAGGGCCGGTTCCGGCGGCAGGGCGGGACTGGCGGTCTCCCGTCTCTCCCGGGGTGTGTGTGGGGGGAATAACATGAAGATTTTTTTGGGGTGAAAGCGCAGAAATTAGCCAGGAGGGACGCTAATTTGGGTAAACTCGGTCACCGGAAGTAGAGAGCGACCGGAAGTCCTCCAAGGCCCCGGCGCGGAAGTCCGCCAAGCCCACAGTAAAGATGGCGCCGCCAGGACCGGAACGACCACACTAAAGATGGCGCCCCTGCCCGGAAGGCCGCCAAGCCCACAGTAAAGATGGCGCCGCCAGGACCGGAACGACCACACTAAAGATGGCGGCGCGGCGCTCCGCCCTCCCGCCTCGTTCCGCTCCGCTCCCCTCCCGCCCCCGCTCCCCCCCCCGCTCCCCTCCGCTCCCGCTCCCGCCGTGCCCCGGAGATGCTGTCGGAGCTGCGCCGCCGCCTTCCCCCCCCCCCAGGAAGCGACCCACGGCGCCAGATCCGACGGAAATCGTCCCCGGGGTAAGCTGGGCGCGGCGGTTCGGCGCGGCCGCTCTTCTGCCTCTCCCGCGGCCATCGGCGACTGCAGGCAGGGGAAGCGACAGGCAAGTTTCTCGCCTCTGCGGAGAAACTTGCACCTGCGTGCCGCCGCAGGGCCGGGTTCGGATGTGCCCTGGCATTGCACACGCACCACACCCCCCCGCGGGGAGGGTGTGCGCTGCCTCGGGGCCCCTGTCTGTGCTGCCGGGAGAGAGAAATCCTTTGGGAAGCTGGGCGGGAAACAGCAGCTCTGTGAACTGCTCAGCTTTTCCTAGGCAAGGGCAGGTTTTCGGGAAGAAAGGCCCGTACGCGCGAAAGGCGCCGCGGGTCTCGCCAAGGTGGGGGGGGGGGGGGGGCGCGGCTGCAGTGCCGCGCGCGGCTGCAGTGCCGCTCCCGGCCGTGTCCGCCAGGCGGCGACTGTGAGGCAGGGCCCGGCGCTCGGGGGCGCTCTCGCAAGCGACGCCCCCGGCAAAGCGGCGGGCTTTGGGCGCTGCCGGCCTTCCCCCGCAGTGCCCGGGCTGGCCCGGCGCCTGGCAAAACCTCTGAGGGAAAAGGCAAGGAACAGCTGCGCTTCTTCTGCCCTTTCTTTAGCCGGGGACTGGAACACAGACAAAATCGAGGGGCTCTTTGACCTGGGCAGGCTCCGAGCGTTTTTCAGCCTTCCTTCGCAGGGCATTCTCACCCTCCGAAAAGCTGAAAGGCTTTAACAGCTGGAGACGCGCCTGCAGCTGTGCAAATTAATGTAGTTTCTTTTAGGAAACGAAGGGGAAGTTTTCCTGTTGGGAGCCTAAATACCGAGTCTACTCTGCTTTTTCAATCAGGTGACGAAGCTTATGGAAAAAAAGACCAAAGGCCTCGAGGTGAGTACATTCTACCGAGTTCTGCTTTTCTGGGATCCGTTTGGGAAAACCACGTGAAATTCTAAAAAGCTTCTCTCCGTGTTTTCTAGTTGTTTTTTCAGCCTTGGTCTAAGTTTCCTGTAGAAAAGGGCATAGAATTATTAGAACAGACAAACTAGGCTTTCTCGGGAGAGATGGAAGAAAAGTCTGCTGATTGCAGTTCTGCTTTTCTTGTCTTCCCTTCGACTGTCATTTTCTCTCCCCTGCTGTTCAAATAGGCAGCAATTAATTGCTCTGCTGAAGAGTTTGCTGTACCAAGTGTCTGTCAAATGGATGCCTTGAACTCAAGATAGCACCTGCTCCTTAGTTACAAAACGTTCCTCACAGGAAATTTTCAGGCGTGCCCATAAATCTCCTCGCTGTTTGTTTGGGAGAACAGGGTTTTCTCGTCTGTAACAGAATAGTCGTGGCATTTGCTAGGGAATGCTGGTGGCAATCTAGTCAGGAGAGGACCCCGTGCTTCACTAATTTTCCCTTTTTGCTGTTGGGGGTGACTTCTTCCCAGGGATGTTCTTCTTGACCCCCCGGGGCAAACGGAGGTGTCAGCGTCAGGAGCCATCCTAACTGAGGCCCCGGTAGGTGAGTGCTTTTTGTGTGACTGGACGGTGAAGCTGTCTGTGGGAATGACCTGGCTATTGCTCAGTGTAGTCCTAATTAAGGTGTCTTTTACTCCGTGTTCCCAGGCTCCCTCTTTCCCTTCGGTCGCCGTGGACACTGTGCCGGACGCCTCTGGCAGGACTAACCCCGGGGCTTTTATGTCCAGCGTGCTGTGCTGTGTGTGCCTGCAGGTCAGAAAAGCTGGCAGTGCAGTCCCTCTGCTTTGGTTGCTGTGTCTCTTTGGGAGTTCTTTCGGAGGGCAATGAGAGAGCGATTTGGTTTGAAGGGGACCTTTAAAGGGCACCCTGTCTTCCGTAGGCAGGGGCACCTTCCACTCTCATCCCCGGTTGGATGCTGCAAGTCCCATCCAGCCTGGCCTGGAACACTTGCAGGGATCCAGGGGCAGCCTCGGCTTCCCTGTGCGGTGTGCTCTAATAGCTCTCCACTGGCATCAGGAAAAATGTTGTCAGCACCTTTTGTGCGACGATGGTAAGCGGGACCCGGGTGAAAATTGCCTTCTCTGAGGTGCAGAGGGAAATAATTCTCCTTTGAAGTCAAATGTACTGGGTTTTGCACGAGTCTCGTCTGCCTTCTGTTTGAATTGCTTTCTCTTCTCGGCAGTTATTTGAAATTAAACTTTTATTTTGTGTCTCCCCCTTCAGCATCCTGTACAAGACAAAGCTACCTTTCTTTCCTCGTGGGAATGGACCGGCCGGGCTTTGGCAATCTGGCCCCTCGAAAGACTAAAGTGACCTCTTCCAGCAGGGGAAGACTGAAGCAAGGGGTGCCAGGAAGAACTGGAGTCTCTGGAGAATAAAAGCTGGAAGCGTGCCCCCGAAAATCCCCAGCCCCGGGTGGTCAGTGGTCTGACTTGCACGGACCGGTGGCCTTGGCCAGGAGCGGTCCTGCGGGAAGCGCCTTTGCCCAGCCTGTAATTTTAATTTTCTCTTGGATGCTTGGCAAAGCCCCCCTGGGTGAGCCCCGGTGCCTGGCAGGAGCAGAGCGGGCTTCCAGGGAGGCATTCACCCGGTCAGCGTCAGGAACCATCCTAACTGAGGCCTCGGTGAGTGCTTTTTGTATGACTGGACAGTGAAGCTGTCTGTGGGAATGACCTGGCTGGTGCTCGTTGTACTCCTAATTAAAGTGTCTTTTACTCCGTGTTCCCAGGCTGCCTCTTTCCCTTCGGTCGACGTGGACACTGTGCCGGACGCCTCTGGCAGGACTAACCCCGTGGCTTTTATGTCCAACGTGCTGTGCTGTGTGTGCCTGCAGGTAAGAAAAGCTGGGAGTGCAGTCCCTCTGCTTTGATTGCTGTGTCTCTTTGGTAGTGATTTTGGAGGGGAATCCCAGAGCGATTTGGTTTGAAGGGGACCTTCAAAGGCCAGCCTGCCTTCCGTGGGCAGGGACACCTTCCCCTATCATCCCCGGCTGGATGCTCCGAGTCCCATCCAGCCTGGCCTGGAACACTTGCAGGGATGGGGCAGGCTCGGCTTCCGTGTGCGGTGTGCTCTAATATCTCTCCACTGTCATCAGGAAAAATGTTGTCAGCGTGTTTTGTTGGACGATGGTAAGCAGGACCCGGGTGAAAATGACATTCTGTTAGGTGCAGAGGGAAATAATTCTCCTTTGAAGTCAAATGTATTCAGATTTGCACGAGTCTTGTCTGCCTTATGTTTGAATTGCTTTCTATTTTAGGCAGTTGTTTTAAATTAAACTTTTATTTTGTGTCTCCCCCCCAGTATCCTGTCCAAGACCAAGCTACCTTTCCTCGTGGGAAGGGACCGGCCGGGCTTTGGCAATCTGGCCCCTCGAAAGACTAAAGTGACCTCTTCCAACAGGGGAAGACTGAAGCAAGCGGTGCCAGAAAGAACTGGAGTTTCTGGAGAATAAAAGCTGGAAGCGTGCCCCCGAAAATCCCCAGCCCCGGGTGGTCAGTGGTCTGACTTGCACGGACCGGTGGCCTTGGCCAGGAGCGGTCCTGCGGGAAGCGCCTTTGCCCAGCCTGTAATTTTAATTTCCATTGGATGCTTGGCAAAGCCCCCCTGGGTGAGCCCCAGTGCCTGGCATGAGCGGAGCGGGCTTCCAGGGAGGCATTCACCCGGTCAGCGTCAGGAACCATCCTAACTGAGGCCTCGGTGAGTGCTTTTTGTATGACTGGACAGTGAAGCTGTCTGTGGGAATGACCTGGCTGGTGCTCGTTGTACTCCTAATTAAGGTGTCTTTTACTCCGTGTTCCCAGGCTGCCTCTTTCCCTTCGGTCGACGTGGACACTGTGCCGGACACCTCTGGCAGGACTAACCCCGTGGCTTTTATGTCCAGCGTGCTGTGCTGTGTGTGCCTGCAGGTAAGAAAAGCTGGGAGTGCAGTCCCTCTGCTTTGATTGCTGTGTCTCTTGGGTAGCGATTTTGGAGGGGAATCCCAGAGCGATTTGGTTTGAAGGGGACCTTCAAAGGCCAGCCTGTCTTCCGTGGGCAGGGACACCTTCCACTGTCCCCGGTTGCTCCGAGTCCCATCCAGCCTGGCCTGGAACACTTGCAGGGATGGGGCAGGCTCAGTTTCCCTGTGCAGTGTGCTCTAATATCTCTCCACTGGCATCCTGAAAAATGTTGTCAGTGTGTTTTGTTGGACGACGCTAGGCAGGACCTGGGTGAAAAGGACATTCTCTGAGGTGCTGGGAGAAGGAGGACTCGTGCGGGCACCTCCAGAGACAGCGGGAACGGGAGCGTGCTGCGGAGAAGGAAAATTCCAGGGGGTGGGTGCCGAGAAATTTGTCCTTCCCTTGCCCTGTGCTCTGCACTCAGCAATGGGTCAAGTGCAGAAGTTTCCTGGGGACCCTGGAAAATGAGGCCGGGTCTGCTAAGAAAAGTGGGGCCAAAGGAGCAGGACCTGGGTCTGCGAGCGTGGGAGAAACAAGGGCCGGGTCATCCTCTGCCTCCAGGAGGGAGGGCAGCAGGAAAGGCCACGGACTTAAAGCACTGAAGTGCCGTTCCCCAGGGAGCCCCTGCCCAGCACTGAACTTGCTTGTGCACTTGCTGTCCCTTTGCCAGCGGAGCCGAAGCGTCGGGTGCGGGTGCCGGGGGGATGGAGCTGCCAAGGACAAACTGGGAGGGGGTTTGCGAAGGAAGGGGGTAGAAGGAGCTCTTGACGTGCTTTTTTTACTTCTTCATCCCACAGAATTGCCACGAGAGGAAATACCTCAGAGGGGCTTCCCTCCAGATAAGCCCTGAATATGCCAGGAGGTTTCAGCCGGGAGAAAGGAGCTGTGGAAGAAAAGCAGCCTAAAAGTAGCCAGCGGGGATCATCAGGTTTTCCAGGCAAGAAGAACAAGGAGAGAGATGAGGGAATGGGGTTCCAATTCCTAATGATTTGGTGGGTGCAGGAATGATTTGTGTGTGTTTTCCAGTCCCTTTTGATTCCTGAGATGATTTTAAAATGATGGCTTTAGCAATCAACTAAATCGGAGATGTTGTTTTTGAGAGGAAATGGTGCCAAATAAATGCAGAGTTTTGGGTCAGTTTTGGGGATGATTTGGGTCAGTTTTTGGGGCCAGTTTGGGGTCATTGTTTGGGGTGATTTGGGTCAGTTTTGGGTCAGCTTTTGGGATGATTGGGGTCAGTTTTGGGTCAGCTTTTGGGGATGATTGGGGTCAGTTTTTGGGGTCAGTTTTGGGTCATTGTTTGGTGTGATTTGGGTCGGTTTTGGGTCAATTTTTGGGGAGCACTGGGTGTTACTGGGGGTTGTTGGGGAGTACTGGGTGTTTACTGGGGAGCACTGAGTGTTACTGGGGGTTGTTGAGGAGCACTGGGTGTTACTGGGGTGCACTGGGGAGCACTGGGTGTTACTGAGGGTTGTTGGGGAGCACTGGGTGTTACTGGGGAGCACTGGGAGAGAAGATGAAAAATAAAGAGAATAAAAAATAAACGAAATAAAAAAGGAAATATTAAAAAAACAAAAGAAAATTAAAAAAAAAAAAAAGGCAAAAAAACTAAAAAGGAAATAAAATGAAAAGGAAATAAGAGAGAAAAAAAAAAAAAAAAAAAGAAACCCCTTCTTGGGCACCCCGTTTCCTCTCCTCCCCCCCTCCCCGAACCGTAAATTGCGGGGTCATCACCCCAAAAATGTGAGAAGGGGACCCCAAAATGTGGGTGGGGGAACCCCAGGGAGCCGAAAAAGTGGAGGGGGAGCCGCAACAAGAAAGCGAAGCCGGGCGGTCGGGCGGCGGGGTGGGGGGGGCAGCCGAGGTGGGGACGCCGGCGCATGCGCGGTCGTTGGCAAGACGCCGGCGATCACGTGGTAAGTAAGGGCAGCCAGGAGCGGGACCGGCGACGCATGCGCAGTGGCTCTCGTGCCGGTGCAGCGCTCCCTGCTCGAGTTAAGGGCCGGTTCCGGCGGCAGGGCGGGACTGGCGGTCTCCCGTCTCTCCCGGGGTGTGTGTGGGGGGAATAACATGAAGATTTTTTTGGGGTGAAAGCGCAGAAATTAGCCAGGAGGGACGCTAATTTGGGTAAACTCGGTCACCGGAAGTAGAGAGCGACCGGAAGTCCTCCAAGGCCCCGGCGCGGAAGTCCGCCAAGCCCACAGTAAAGATGGCGCCGCCAGGACCGGAACGACCACACTAAAGATGGCGCCCCTGCCCGGAAGTCCGCCAAGCCCACAGTAAAGATGGCGCCGCCAGGACCGGAACGACCACACTAAAGATGGCGGCGCGGCGCTCCGCCCTCCCGCCTCGTTCCGCTCCGCTCCCCTCCCGCCCCCGCTCCCCCCCCCCGCTCCCCTCCACTCCCGCTCCCGCCGTGCCCCGGAGATGCTGTCGGAGCTGCGCCGCCGCCTTCCCCCCCCCCCAGGAAGCGACCCACGGCGCCAGATCCGACGGAAATCGTCCCCGGGGTAAGCTGGGCGCGGCGGTTCGGCGCGGCCGCTCTTCTGCCTCTCCCGCGGCCATCGGCGACTGCAGGCAGGGGAAGCGACAGGCAAGTTTCTCGCCTCTGCGGAGAAACTTGCACCTGCGTGCCGCCGCAGGGCCGGGTTCGGATGTGCCCTGGCATTGCACACGCACCACACCCCCCCGCGGGGAGGGTGTGCGCTGCCTCGGGGCCCCTGTCTGTGCTGCCGGGAGAGAGAAATCCTTTGGGAAGCTGGGCGGGAAACAGCAGCTCTGTGAACTGCTCAGCTTTTCCTAGGCAAGGGCAGGTTTTCGGGAAGAAAGGCCCGTACGCGCGAAAGGCGCCGCGGGTCTCGCCAAGGTGGGGGGGGCGGGGGGGGGCGCGGCTGCAGTGCCGCTCCCGGCCGTGTCCGCCAGGCGGCGACTGTGAGGCAGGGCCCGGCGCTCGGGGGCGCTCTCGCAAGCGACGCCCCCGGCAAAGCGGCGGGCTTTGGGCGCTGCCGGCCTTCCCCCGGAGCGCCCGGGCTGGCCCGGCGCCTGGCAAAACCTCTGAGGGAAAAGGCAAGCAAGAACTGCGCTTCTTCTGCCCTTTCTTTAGCCGGGGACTGGAACACAGACAAAATCGAGGGGCTCTTTGACCTGGGCAGGCTCCGAGCGTTTTTCAGCCTTCCTTCGCAGGGCATTCTCACCCTCCGAAAAGCTGAAAGGCTTTAACAGCTGGAGACGCGCCTGCAGCTGTGCAAATTAATGTAGTTTCTTTTAGGAAACGAAGGGGAAGTTTTCCTGTTGGGAGCCTAAATACCGAGTCTACTCTGCTTTTTCAATCAGGTGACGAAGCTTATGGAAAAAAAGACCAAAGGCCTCGAGGTGAGTACATTCTACCGAGTTCTGCTTTTCTGGGATCCGTTTGGGAAAACCACGTGAAATTCTAAAAAGCTTCTCTCCGTGTTTTCTAGTTGTTTTTTCAGCCTTGGTCTAAGTTTCCTGTAGAAAAGGGCATAGAATTATTAGAACAGACAAACTAGGCTTTCTCGGGAGAGATGGAAGAAAAGTCTGCTGATTGCAGTTCTGCTTTTCTTGTCTTCCCTTCGACTGTCATTTTCTCTCCCCTGCTGTTCAAATAGGCAGCAATTAATTGCTCTACTGAAGAGTTTGCTGTACCAAGTGTCTGTCAAATGGATGCCTTGAACTCAAGATAGCACCTGCTCCTTAGTTACAAAACGTTCCTCACAGGAAATTTTCAGGCGTGCCCATAAATCTCCTCGCTGTTTGTTTGGGAGAACAGGGTTTTCTCGTCTGTAACAGAATAGTCGTGGCATTTGCTAGGGAATGCTGGTGGCAATCTAGTCAGGAGAGGACCCCGTGCTTCACTAATTTTCCCTTTTTGCTGTTGGGGGTGACTTCTTCCCAGGGATGTTCTTCTTGACCCCCCGGGGCAAACGGAGGTGTCAGCGTCAGGAGCCATCCTAACTGAGGCCCCGGTAGGTGAGTGCTTTTTGTGTGACTGGACGGTGAAGCTGTCTGTGGGAATGACCTGGCTATTGCTCAGTGTAGTCCTAATTAAGGTGTCTTTTACTCCGTGTTCCCAGGCTCCCTCTTTCCCTTCGGTCGCCGTGGACACTGTGCCGGACGCCTCTGGCAGGACTAACCCCGGGGCTTTTATGTCCAGCGTGCTGTGCTGTGTGTGCCTGCAGGTCAGAAAAGCTGGCAGTGCAGTCCCTCTGCTTTGGTTGCTGTGTCTCTTTGGGAGTTCTTTCGGAGGGCAATGAGAGAGCGATTTGGTTTGAAGGGGACCTTTAAAGGGCACCCTGTCTTCCGTAGGCAGGGGCACCTTCCACTCTCATCCCCGGTTGGATGCTGCAAGTCCCATCCAGCCTGGCCTGGAACACTTGCAGGGATCCAGGGGCAGCCTCGGCTTCCCTGTGCGGTGTGCTCTAATAGCTCTCCACTGGCATCAGGAAAAATGTTGTCAGCACCTTTTGTGCGACGATGGTAAGCGGGACCCGGGTGAAAATTGCCTTCTCTGAGGTGCAGAGGGAAATAATTCTCCTTTGAAGTCAAATGTATTGGGTTTTGCACGAGTCTCGTCTGCCTTCTGTTTGAATTGCTTTCTCTTCTCGGCAGTTATTTGAAATTAAACTTTTATTTTGTGTCTCCCCCTTCAGCATCCTGTACAAGACAAAGCTACCTTTCTTTCCTCGTGGGAATGGACCGGCCGGGCTTTGGCAATCTGGCCCCTCGAAAGACTAAAGTGACCTCTTCCAGCAGGGGAAGACTGAAGCAAGGGGTGCCAGGAAGAACTGGAGTCTCTGGAGAATAAAAGCTGGAAGCGTGCCCCCGAAAATCCCCAGCCCCGGGTGGTCAGTGGTCTGACTTGCACGGACCGGTGGCCTTGGCCAGGAGCGGTCCTGCGGGAAGCGCCTTTGCCCAGCCTGTAATTTTAATTTTCTCTTGGATGCTTGGCAAAGCCCCCCTGGGTGAGCCCCGGTGCCTGGCAGGAGCAGAGCGGGCTTCCAGGGAGGCATTCACCCGGTCAGCGTCAGGAACCATCCTAACTGAGGCCTCGGTGAGTGCTTTTTGTATGACTGGACAGTGAAGCTGTCTGTGGGAATGACCTGGCTGGTGCTCGTTGTACTCCTAATTAAAGTGTCTTTTACTCCGTGTTCCCAGGCTGCCTCTTTCCCTTCGGTCGACGTGGACACTGTGCCGGACGCCTCTGGCAGGACTAACCCCGTGGCTTTTATGTCCAACGTGCTGTGCTGTGTGTGCCTGCAGGTAAGAAAAGCTGGGAGTGCAGTCCCTCTGCTTTGATTGCTGTGTCTCTTTGGTAGTGATTTTGGAGGGGAATCCCAGAGCGATTTGGTTTGAAGGGGACCTTCAAAGGCCAGCCTGCCTTCCGTGGGCAGGGACACCTTCCCCTATCATCCCCGGCTGGATGCTCCGAGTCCCATCCAGCCTGGCCTGGAACACTTGCAGGGATGGGGCAGGCTCGGCTTCCGTGTGCGGTGTGCTCTAATATCTCTCCACTGTCATCAGGAAAAATGTTGTCAGCGTGTTTTGTTGGACGATGGTAAGCAGGACCCGGGTGAAAATGACATTCTGTTAGGTGCAGAGGGAAATAATTCTCCTTTGAAGTCAAATGTATTCAGATTTGCACGAGTCTTGTCTGCCTTATGTTTGAATTGCTTTCTATTTTAGGCAGTTGTTTTAAATTAAACTTTTATTTTGTGTCTCCCCCCCAGTATCCTGTCCAAGACCAAGCTACCTTTCCTCGTGGGAAGGGACCGGCCGGGCTTTGGCAATCTGGCCCCTCGAAAGACTAAAGTGACCTCTTCCAACAGGGGAAGACTGAAGCAAGCGGTGCCAGGAAGAACTGGAGTTTCTGGAGAATAAAAGCTGGAAGCGTGCCCCCGAAAATCCCCAGCCCCGGGTGGTCAGTGGTCTGACTTGCACGGACCGGTGGCCTTGGCCAGGAGCGGTCCTGCGGGAAGCGCCTTTGCCCAGCCTGTAATTTTAATTTCCATTGGATGCTTGGCAAAGCCCCCCTGGGTGAGCCCCAGTGCCTGGCATGAGCGGAGCGGGCTTCCAGGGAGGCATTCACCCGGTCAGCGTCAGGAACCATCCTAACTGAGGCCTCGGTGAGTGCTTTTTGTATGACTGGACAGTGAAGCTGTCTGTGGGAATGACCTGGCTATTGCTCAGTGTACTCCTAATTAAGGTGTCTTTTACTCCGTGTTCCCAGGCTGCCTCTTTCCCTTCGGTCGCCGTGGACACTGTGCCGGACACCTCTGGCAGGACTAACCCCGGGGCTTTTATGTCCAGCGTGCTGTGCTGTGTGTGCCTGCAGGTAAGAAAAGCTGGCAGTGCAGTCCCTCTACTTTGATTGCTGTGTCTCTTGGGTAGCGATTTTGGAGGGGAATCCCAGAGCGATTTGGTTTGAAGGGGACCTTCAAAGGCCAGCCTGCCTTCCGTGGGCAGGGACACCTTCCACTGTCCCCGGTTGCTCCGAGTCCCGTCCAGCCTGGCCTGGAACACTTGCAGGGATGGGGCAGGCTCAGTTTCCCTGTGCAGTGTGCTCTAATATCTCTCCACTGGCATCCTGAAAAATGTTGTCAGTGTGTTTTGTTGGACGACGCTAGGCAGGACCTGGGTGAAAAGGACATTCTCTGAGGTGCTGGGAGAAGGAGGACTCGTGCGGGCACCTCCAGAGACAGCGGGAACGGGAGCGTGCTGCGGAGAAGGAAAATTCCAGGGGGTGGGTGCCGAGAAATTTGTCCTTCCCTTGCCCTGTGCTCTGCACTCAGCAATGGGTCAAGTGCAGAAGTTTCCTGGGGACCCTGGAAAATGAGGCCGGGTCTGCTAAGAAAAGTGGGGCCAAAGGAGCAGGACCTGGGTCTGCGAGCGTGGGAGAAACAAGGGCCGGGTCATCCTCTGCCTCCAGGAGGGAGGGCAGCAGGAAAGGCCACGGACTAAAGCACTGAAGTGCCGTTCCCCAGGGAGCCCCTGCCCAGCACTGAACTTGCTTGTGCACTTGCTGTCCCTTTGCCAGCGGAGCCGAAGCGTCGGGTGCGGGTGCCGGGGGGATGGAGCTGCCAAGGACAAACTGGGAGGGGGTTTGCGAAGGAAGGGGGTAGAAGGAGCTCTTGACGTGCTTTTTTTACTTCTTCATCCCACAGAATTGCCACGAGAGGAAATACCTCAGAGGGGCTTCCCTCCAGATAAGCCCTGAATATGCCAGGAGGTTTCAGCCGGGAGAAAGGAGCTGTGGAAGAAAAGCAGCCTAAAAGTAGCCAGCGGGGATCATCAGGTTTTCCAGGCAAGAAGAACAAGGAGAGAGATGAGGGAATGGGGTTCCAATTCCTAATGATTTGGTGGGTGCAGGAATGATTTGTGTGTGTTTTCCAGTCCCTTTTGATTCCTGAGATGATTTTAAAATGATGGCTTTAGCAATCAACTAAATCGGAGATGTTGTTTTTGAGAGGAAATGGTGCCAAATAAATGCAGAGTTTTGGGTCAGTTTTGGGGATGATTTGGGTCAGTTTTTGGGGCCAGTTTGGGGTCATTGTTTGGGGTGATTTGGGTCAGTTTTGGGTCAGCTTTTGGGATGATTGGGGTCAGTTTTGGGTCAGCTTTTGGGGATGATTGGGGTCAGTTTTTGGGGTCAGTTTTGGGTCATTGTTTGGTGTGATTTGGGTCGGTTTTGGGTCAATTTTTGGGGAGCACTGGGTGTTACTGGGGGTTGTTGGGGAGCACTGGGTGTTACTGAGGGTTGTTGGGGAGCACTGGGTGTTACTGGGGAGCACTGGGAGAGAAGATGAAAAATAAAGAGAATAAAAAATAAACGAAATAAAAAAGGAAATATTAAAAAAACAAAAGAAAATTAAAAAAAAAAAAAAGGCAAAAAAACTAAAAAGGAAATAAAATGAAAAGGAAATAAGAGAGAAAAAAAAAAAAAAAAAAAGAAACCCCTTCTTGGGCACCCCGTTTCCTCTCCTCCCCCCCTCCCCGAACCGTAAATTGCGGGGTCATCACCCCAAAAATGTGAGAAGGGGACCCCAAAATGTGGGTGGGGGAACCCCAGGGAGCCGAAAAAGTGGAGGGGGAGCCGCAACAAGAAAGCGAAGCCGGGCGGTCGGGCGGCGGGGTGGGGGGGGCAGCCGAGGTGGGGACGCCGGCGCATGCGCGGTCGTTGGCAAGACGCCGGCGATCACGTGGTAAGTAAGGGCAGCCAGGAGCGGGACCGGCGACGCATGCGCAGTGGCTCTCGTGCCGGTGCAGCGCTCCCTGCTCGAGTTAAGGGCCGGTTCCGGCGGCAGGGCGGGACTGGCGGTCTCCCGTCTCTCCCGGGGTGTGTGTGGGGGGAATAACATGAAGATTTTTTTGGGGTGAAAGCGCAGAAATTAGCCAGGAGGGACGCTAATTTGGGTAAACTCGGTCACCGGAAGTAGAGAGCGACCGGAAGTCCTCCAAGGCCCCGGCGCGGAAGTCCGCCAAGCCCACAGTAAAGATGGCGCCGCCAGGACCGGAACGACCACACTAAAGATGGCGCCCCTGCCCGGAAGTCCGCCAAGCCCACAGTAAAGATGGCGCCGCCAGGACCGGAACGACCACACTAAAGATGGCGGCGCGGCGCTCCGCCCTCCCGCCTCGTTCCGCTCCGCTCCCCTCCCGCCCCCGCTCCCCCCCCCCGCTCCCCTCCACTCCCGCTCCCGCCGTGCCCCGGAGATGCTGTCGGAGCTGCGCCGCCGCCTTCCCCCCCCCCCAGGAAGCGACCCACGGCGCCAGATCC
This sequence comes from Pseudopipra pipra, assembly GCF_036250125.1. Classification (NCBI taxonomy): domain Eukaryota; kingdom Metazoa; phylum Chordata; class Aves; order Passeriformes; family Pipridae; genus Pseudopipra; species Pseudopipra pipra. The sequence continues at coordinate 14,095 of NW_026990752.1, read as the reverse complement.
GACGGAAATCGTCCCCGGGGTAAGCTGGGCGCGGCGGTTCGGCGCGGCCGCTCTTCTGCCTCTCCCGCGGCCATCGGCGACTGCAGGCAGGGGAAGCGACAGGCAAGTTTCTCGCCTCTGCGGAGAAACTTGCACCTGCGTGCCGCCGCAGGGCCGGGTTCGGATGTGCCCTGGCATTGCACACGCACCACACCCCCCCGCGGGGAGGGTGTGCGCTGCCTCGGGGCCCCTGTCTGTGCTGCCGGGAGAGAGAAATCCTTTGGGAAGCTGGGCGGGAAACAGCAGCTCTGTGAACTGCTCAGCTTTTCCTAGGCAAGGGCAGGTTTTCGGGAAGAAAGGCCCGTACGCGCGAAAGGCGCCGCGGGTCTCGCCAAGGTGGGGGGGGGGGGGGGGGGGGCGCGGCTGCAGTGCCGCTCCCGGCCGTGTCCGCCAGGCGGCGACTGTGAGGCAGGGCCCGGCGCTCGGGGGCGCTCTCGCAAGCGACGCCCCCGGCAAAGCGGCGGGCTTTGGGCGCTGCCGGCCTTCCCCCGGAGCGCCCGGGCTGGCCCGGCGCCTGGCAAAACCTCTGAGGGAAAAGGCAAGCAAGAACTGCGCTTCTTCTGCCCTTTCTTTAGCCGGGGACTGGAACACAGACAAAATCGAGGGGCTCTTTGACCTGGGCAGGCTCCGAGCGTTTTTCAGCCTTCCTTCGCAGGGCATTCTCACCCTCCGAAAAGCTGAAAGGCTTTAACAGCTGGAGACGCGCCTGCAGCTGTGCAAATTAATGTAGTTTCTTTTAGGAAACGAAGGGGAAGTTTTCCTGTTGGGAGCCTAAATACCGAGTCTACTCTGCTTTTTCAATCAGGTGACGAAGCTTATGGAAAAAAAGACCAAAGGCCTCGAGGTGAGTACATTCTACCGAGTTCTGCTTTTCTGGGATCCGTTTGGGAAAACCACGTGAAATTCTAAAAAGCTTCTCTCCGTGTTTTCTAGTTGTTTTTTCAGCCTTGGTCTAAGTTTCCTGTAGAAAAGGGCATAGAATTATTAGAACAGACAAACTAGGCTTTCTCGGGAGAGATGGAAGAAAAGTCTGCTGATTGCAGTTCTGCTTTTCTTGTCTTCCCTTCGACTGTCATTTTCTCTCCCCTGCTGTTCAAATAGGCAGCAATTAATTGCTCTGCTGAAGAGTTTGCTGTACCAAGTGTCTGTCAAATGGATGCCTTGAACTCAAGATAGCACCTGCTCCTTAGTTACAAAACGTTCCTCACAGGAAATTTTCAGGCGTGCCCATAAATCTCCTCGCTGTTTGTTTGGGAGAACAGGGTTTTCTCGTCTGTAACAGAATAGTCGTGGCATTTGCTAGGGAATGCTGGTGGCAATCTAGTCAGGAGAGGACCCCGTGCTTCACTAATTTTCCCTTTTTGCTGTTGGGGGTGACTTCTTCCCAGGGATGTTCTTCTTGACCCCCCGGGGCAAACGGAGGTGTCAGCGTCAGGAGCCATCCTAACTGAGGCCCCGGTAGGTGAGTGCTTTTTGTGTGACTGGACGGTGAAGCTGTCTGTGGGAATGACCTGGCTATTGCTCAGTGTAGTCCTAATTAAGGTGTCTTTTACTCCGTGTTCCCAGGCTCCCTCTTTCCCTTCGGTCGCCGTGGACACTGTGCCGGACGCCTCTGGCAGGACTAACCCCGGGGCTTTTATGTCCAGCGTGCTGTGCTGTGTGTGCCTGCAGGTCAGAAAAGCTGGCAGTGCAGTCCCTCTGCTTTGGTTGCTGTGTCTCTTTGGGAGTTCTTTCGGAGGGCAATGAGAGAGCGATTTGGTTTGAAGGGGACCTTTAAAGGGCACCCTGTCTTCCGTAGGCAGGGGCACCTTCCACTCTCATCCCCGGTTGGATGCTGCAAGTCCCATCCAGCCTGGCCTGGAACACTTGCAGGGATCCAGGGGCAGCCTCGGCTTCCCTGTGCGGTGTGCTCTAATAGCTCTCCACTGGCATCAGGAAAAATGTTGTCAGCACCTTTTGTGCGACGATGGTAAGCGGGACCCGGGTGAAAATTGCCTTCTCTGAGGTGCAGAGGGAAATAATTCTCCTTTGAAGTCAAATGTATTGGGTTTTGCACGAGTCTCGTCTGCCTTCTGTTTGAATTGCTTTCTCTTCTCGGCAGTTATTTGAAATTAAACTTTTATTTTGTGTCTCCCCCTTCAGCATCCTGTACAAGACAAAGCTACCTTTCTTTCCTCGTGGGAATGGACCGGCCGGGCTTTGGCAATCTGGCCCCTCGAAAGACTAAAGTGACCTCTTCCAGCAGGGGAAGACTGAAGCAAGGGGTGCCAGGAAGAACTGGAGTCTCTGGAGAATAAAAGCTGGAAGCGTGCCCCCGAAAATCCCCAGCCCCGGGTGGTCAGTGGTCTGACTTGCACGGACCGGTGGCCTTGGCCAGGAGCGGTCCTGCGGGAAGCGCCTTTGCCCAGCCTGTAATTTTAATTTTCTCTTGGATGCTTGGCAAAGCCCCCCTGGGTGAGCCCCGGTGCCTGGCAGGAGCAGAGCGGGCTTCCAGGGAGGCATTCACCCGGTCAGCGTCAGGAACCATCCTAACTGAGGCCTCGGTGAGTGCTTTTTGTATGACTGGACAGTGAAGCTGTCTGTGGGAATGACCTGGCTGGTGCTCGTTGTACTCCTAATTAAAGTGTCTTTTACTCCGTGTTCCCAGGCTGCCTCTTTCCCTTCGGTCGACGTGGACACTGTGCCGGACGCCTCTGGCAGGACTAACCCCGTGGCTTTTATGTCCAACGTGCTGTGCTGTGTGTGCCTGCAGGTAAGAAAAGCTGGGAGTGCAGTCCCTCTGCTTTGATTGCTGTGTCTCTTTGGTAGTGATTTTGGAGGGGAATCCCAGAGCGATTTGGTTTGAAGGGGACCTTCAAAGGCCAGCCTGCCTTCCGTGGGCAGGGACACCTTCCCCTATCATCCCCGGCTGGATGCTCCGAGTCCCATCCAGCCTGGCCTGGAACACTTGCAGGGATGGGGCAGGCTCGGCTTCCGTGTGCGGTGTGCTCTAATATCTCTCCACTGTCATCAGGAAAAATGTTGTCAGCGTGTTTTGTTGGACGATGGTAAGCAGGACCCGGGTGAAAATGACATTCTGTTAGGTGCAGAGGGAAATAATTCTCCTTTGAAGTCAAATGTATTCAGATTTGCACGAGTCTTGTCTGCCTTATGTTTGAATTGCTTTCTATTTTAGGCAGTTGTTTTAAATTAAACTTTTATTTTGTGTCTCCCCCCCAGTATCCTGTCCAAGACCAAGCTACCTTTCCTCGTGGGAAGGGACCGGCCGGGCTTTGGCAATCTGGCCCCTCGAAAGACTAAAGTGACCTCTTCCAACAGGGGAAGACTGAAGCAAGCGGTGCCAGGAAGAACTGGAGTTTCTGGAGAATAAAAGCTGGAAGCGTGCCCCCGAAAATCCCCAGCCCCGGGTGGTCAGTGGTCTGACTTGCACGGACCGGTGGCCTTGGCCAGGAGCGGTCCTGCGGGAAGCGCCTTTGCCCAGCCTGTAATTTTAATTTCCATTGGATGCTTGGCAAAGCCCCCCTGGGTGAGCCCCAGTGCCTGGCATGAGCGGAGCGGGCTTCCAGGGAGGCATTCACCCGGTCAGCGTCAGGAACCATCCTAACTGAGGCCTCGGTGAGTGCTTTTTGTATGACTGGACAGTGAAGCTGTCTGTGGGAATGACCTGGCTATTGCTCAGTGTACTCCTAATTAAGGTGTCTTTTACTCCGTGTTCCCAGGCTGCCTCTTTCCCTTCGGTCGCCGTGGACACTGTGCCGGACACCTCTGGCAGGACTAACCCCGGGGCTTTTATGTCCAGCGTGCTGTGCTGTGTGTGCCTGCAGGTAAGAAAAGCTGGCAGTGCAGTCCCTCTACTTTGATTGCTGTGTCTCTTGGGTAGCGATTTTGGAGGGGAATCCCAGAGCGATTTGGTTTGAAGGGGACCTTCAAAGGCCAGCCTGCCTTCCGTGGGCAGGGACACCTTCCACTGTCCCCGGTTGCTCCGAGTCCCGTCCAGCCTGGCCTGGAACACTTGCAGGGATGGGGCAGGCTCAGTTTCCCTGTGCAGTGTGCTCTAATATCTCTCCACTGGCATCCTGAAAAATGTTGTCAGTGTGTTTTGTTGGACGACGCTAGGCAGGACCTGGGTGAAAAGGACATTCTCTGAGGTGCTGGGAGAAGGAGGACTCGTGCGGGCACCTCCAGAGACAGCGGGAACGGGAGCGTGCTGCGGAGAAGGAAAATTCCAGGGGGTGGGTGCCGAGAAATTTGTCCTTCCCTTGCCCTGTGCTCTGCACTCAGCAATGGGTCAAGTGCAGAAGTTTCCTGGGGACCCTGGAAAATGAGGCCGGGTCTGCTAAGAAAAGTGGGGCCAAAGGAGCAGGACCTGGGTCTGCGAGCGTGGGAGAAACAAGGGCCGGGTCATCCTCTGCCTCCAGGAGGGAGGGCAGCAGGAAAGGCCACGGACTAAAGCACTGAAGTGCCGTTCCCCAGGGAGCCCCTGCCCAGCACTGAACTTGCTTGTGCACTTGCTGTCCCTTTGCCAGCGGAGCCGAAGCGTCGGGTGCGGGTGCCGGGGGGATGGAGCTGCCAAGGACAAACTGGGAGGGGGTTTGCGAAGGAAGGGGGTAGAAGGAGCTCTTGACGTGCTTTTTTTACTTCTTCATCCCACAGAATTGCCACGAGAGGAAATACCTCAGAGGGGCTTCCCTCCAGATAAGCCCTGAATATGCCAGGAGGTTTCAGCCGGGAGAAAGGAGCTGTGGAAGAAAAGCAGCCTAAAAGTAGCCAGCGGGGATCATCAGGTTTTCCAGGCAAGAAGAACAAGGAGAGAGATGAGGGAATGGGGTTCCAATTCCTAATGATTTGGTGGGTGCAGGAATGATTTGTGTGTGTTTTCCAGTCCCTTTTGATTCCTGAGATGATTTTAAAATGATGGCTTTAGCAATCAACTAAATCGGAGATGTTGTTTTTGAGAGGAAATGGTGCCAAATAAATGCAGAGTTTTGGGTCAGTTTTGGGGATGATTTGGGTCAGTTTTTGGGGCCAGTTTGGGGTCATTGTTTGGGGTGATTTGGGTCAGTTTTGGGTCAGCTTTTGGGATGATTGGGGTCAGTTTTGGGTCAGCTTTTGGGGATGATTGGGGTCAGTTTTGGGTCAGCTTTTGGGGATGATTGGGGTCAGTTTTTGGGGTCAGTTTTGGGTCATTGTTTGGTGTGATTTGGGTCGGTTTTGGGTCAATTTTTGGGGAGCACTGGGTGTTACTGGGGGTTGTTGGGGAGTACTGGGTGTTTACTGGGGAGCACTGAGTGTTACTGGGGGTTGTTGAGGAGCACTGGGTGTTACTGGGGTGCACTGGGGAGCACTGGGTGTTACTGAGGGTTGTTGGGGAGCACTGGGTGTTACTGGGGAGCACTGGGAGAGAAGATGAAAAATAAAGAGAATAAAAAATAAACGAAATAAAAAAGGAAATATTAAAAAAACAAAAGAAAATTAAAAAAAAAAAAAAGGCAAAAAAACTAAAAAGGAAATAAAATGAAAAGGAAATAAGAGAGAAAAAAAAAAAAAAAAAAAGAAACCCCTTCTTGGGCACCCCGTTTCCTCTCCTCCCCCCCTCCCCGAACCGTAAATTGCGGGGTCATCACCCCAAAAATGTGAGAAGGGGACCCCAAAATGTGGGTGGGGGAACCCCAGGGAGCCGAAAAAGTGGAGGGGGAGCCGCAACAAGAAAGCGAAGCCGGGCGGTCGGGCGGCGGGGTGGGGGGGGCAGCCGAGGTGGGGACGCCGGCGCATGCGCGGTCGTTGGCAAGACGCCGGCGATCACGTGGTAAGTAAGGGCAGCCAGGAGCGGGACCGGCGACGCATGCGCAGTGGCTCTCGTGCCGGTGCAGCGCTCCCTGCTCGAGTTAAGGGCCGGTTCCGGCGGCAGGGCGGGACTGGCGGTCTCCCGTCTCTCCCGGGGTGTGTGTGGGGGGAATAACATGAAGATTTTTTTGGGGTGAAAGCGCAGAAATTAGCCAGGAGGGACGCTAATTTGGGTAAACTCGGTCACCGGAAGTAGAGAGCGACCGGAAGTCCTCCAAGGCCCCGGCGCGGAAGTCCGCCAAGCCCACAGTAAAGATGGCGCCGCCAGGACCGGAACGACCACACTAAAGATGGCGCCCCTGCCCGGAAGTCCGCCAAGCCCACAGTAAAGATGGCGCCGCCAGGACCGGAACGACCACACTAAAGATGGCGGCGCGGCGCTCCGCCCTCCCGCCTCGTTCCGCTCCGCTCCCCTCCCGCCCCCGCTCCCCCCCCCCGCTCCCCTCCGCTCCCGCTCCCGCCGTGCCCCGGAGATGCTGTCGGAGCTGCGCCGCCGCCTTCCCCCCCCCCCCAGGAAGCGACCCACGGCGCCAGATCCGACGGAAATCGTCCCCGGGGTAAGCTGGGCGCGGCGGTTCGGCGCGGCCGCTCTTCTGCCTCTCCCGCGGCCATCGGCGACTGCAGGCAGGGGAAGCGACAGGCAAGTTTCTCGCCTCTGCGGAGAAACTTGCACCTGCGTGCCGCCGCAGGGCCGGGTTCGGATGTGCCCTGGCATTGCACACGCACCACACCCCCCCGCGGGGAGGGTGTGCGCTGCCTCGGGGCCCCTGTCTGTGCTGCCGGGAGAGAGAAATCCTTTGGGAAGCTGGGCGGGAAACAGCAGCTCTGTGAACTGCTCAGCTTTTCCTAGGCAAGGGCAGGTTTTCGGGAAGAAAGGCCCGTACGCGCGAAAGGCGCCGCGGGTCTCGCCAAGGTGGGGGGGGGGAGGGGGGGGGCGCGGCTGCAGTGCCGCGCGCGGCTGCAGTGCCGCTCCCGGCCGTGTCCGCCAGGCGGCGACTGTGAGGCAGGGCCCGGCGCTCGGGGGCGCTCTCGCAAGCGACGCCCCCGGCAAAGCGGCGGGCTTTGGGCGCTGCCGGCCTTCCCCCGGAGCGCCCGGGCTGGCCCGGCGCCTGGCAAAACCTCTGAGGGAAAAGGCAAGCAAGAACTGCGCTTCTTCTGCCCTTTCTTTAGCCGGGGACTGGAACACAGACAAAATCGAGGGGCTCTTTGACCTGGGCAGGCTCCGAGCGTTTTTCAGCCTTCCTTCGCAGGGCATTCTCACCCTCCGAAAAGCTGAAAGGCTTTAACAGCTGGAGACGCGCCTGCAGCTGTGCAAATTAATGTAGTTTCTTTTAGGAAACGAAGGGGAAGTTTTCCTGTTGGGAGCCTAAATACCGAGTCTACTCTGCTTTTTCAATCAGGTGACGAAGCTTATGGAAAAAAAGACCAAAGGCCTCGAGGTGAGTACATTCTACCGAGTTCTGCTTTTCTGGGATCCGTTTGGGAAAACCACGTGAAATTCTAAAAAGCTTCTCTCCGTGTTTTCTAGTTGTTTTTTCAGCCTTGGTCTAAGTTTCCTGTAGAAAAGGGCATAGAATTATTAGAACAGACAAACTAGGCTTTCTCGGGAGAGATGGAAGAAAAGTCTGCTGATTGCAGTTCTGCTTTTCTTGTCTTCCCTTCGACTGTCATTTTCTCTCCTCTGCTGTTCAAATAGGCAGCAATTAATTGCTCTGCTGAAGAGTTTGCTGTACCAAGTGTCTGTCAAATGGATGCCTTGAACTCAAGATAGCACCTGCTCCTTAGTTACAAAACGTTCCTCACAGGAAATTTTCAGGCGTGCCCATAAATCTCCTCGCTGTTTGTTTGGGAGAACAGGGTTTTCTCGTCTGTAACAGAATAGTCGTGGCATTTGCTAGGGAATGCTGGTGGCAATCTAGTCAGGAGAGGACCCCGTGCTTCACTAATTTTCCCTTTTTGCTGTTGGGGGTGACTTCTTCCCAGGGATGTTCTTCTTGACCCCCCGGGGCAAACGGAGGTGTCAGCGTCAGGAGCCATCCTAACTGAGGCCCCGGTAGGTGAGTGCTTTTTGTGTGACTGGACGGTGAAGCTGTCTGTGGGAATGACCTGGCTATTGCTCAGTGTAGTCCTAATTAAGGTGTCTTTTACTCCGTGTTCCCAGGCTCCCTCTTTCCCTTCGGTCGCCGTGGACACTGTGCCGGACGCCTCTGGCAGGACTAACCCCGGGGCTTTTATGTCCAGCGTGCTGTGCTGTGTGTGCCTGCAGGTCAGAAAAGCTGGCAGTGCAGTCCCTCTGCTTTGGTTGCTGTGTCTCTTTGGGAGTTCTTTCGGAGGGCAATGAGAGAGCGATTTGGTTTGAAGGGGACCTTTAAAGGGCACCCTGTCTTCCGTAGGCAGGGGCACCTTCCACTCTCATCCCCGGTTGGATGCTGCAAGTCCCATCCAGCCTGGCCTGGAACACTTGCAGGGATCCAGGGGCAGCCTCGGCTTCCCTGTGCGGTGTGCTCTAATAGCTCTCCACTGGCATCAGGAAAAATGTTGTCAGCACCTTTTGTGCGACGATGGTAAGCGGGACCCGGGTGAAAATTGCCTTCTCTGAGGTGCAGAGGGAAATAATTCTCCTTTGAAGTCAAATGTACTGGGTTTTGCACGAGTCTCGTCTGCCTTCTGTTTGAATTGCTTTCTCTTCTCGGCAGTTATTTGAAATTAAACTTTTATTTTGTGTCTCCCCCTTCAGCATCCTGTACAAGACAAAGCTACCTTTCTTTCCTCGTGGGAATGGACCGGCCGGGCTTTGGCAATCTGGCCCCTCGAAAGACTAAAGTGACCTCTTCCAGCAGGGGAAGACTGAAGCAAGGGGTGCCAGGAAGAACTGGAGTCTCTGGAGAATAAAAGCTGGAAGCGTGCCCCCGAAAATCCCCAGCCCCGGGTGGTCAGTGGTCTGACTTGCACAGGACCGGTGGCCTTGGCCAGGAGCGGTCCTGCGGGAAGCGCCTTTGCCCAGCCTGTAATTTTAATTTTCTCTTGGATGCTTGGCAAAGCCCCCCTGGGTGAGCCCCGGTGCCTGGCAGGAGCAGAGCGGGCTTCCAGGGAGGCATTCACCCGGTCAGCGTCAGGAACCATCCTAACTGAGGCCTCGGTGAGTGCTTTTTGTATGACTGGACAGTGAAGCTGTCTGTGGGAATGACCTGGCTGGTGCTCGTTGTACTCCTAATTAAAGTGTCTTTTACTCCGTGTTCCCAGGCTGCCTCTTTCCCTTCGGTCGACGTGGACACTGTGCCGGACGCCTCTGGCAGGACTAACCCCGTGGCTTTTATGTCCAACGTGCTGTGCTGTGTGTGCCTGCAGGTAAGAAAAGCTGGGAGTGCAGTCCCTCTGCTTTGATTGCTGTGTCTCTTTGGTAGTGATTTTGGAGGGGAATCCCAGAGCGATTTGGTTTGAAGGGGACCTTCAAAGGCCAGCCTGCCTTCCGTGGGCAGGGACACCTTCCCCTATCATCCCCGGCTGGATGCTGCAAGTCCCATCCAGCCTGGCCTGGAACACTTGCAGGGATGGGGCAGGCTCGGCTTCCGTGTGCGGTGTGCTCTAATATCTCTCCACTGTCATCAGGAAAAATGTTGTCAGCGTGTTTTGTTGGACGATGGTAAGCAGGACCCGGGTGAAAATGACATTCTGTTAGGTGCAGAGGGAAATAATTCTCCTTTGAAGTCAAATGTATTCAGATTTGCACGAGTCTTGTCTGCCTTATGTTTGAATTGCTTTCTATTTTAGGCAGTTGTTTTAAATTAAACTTTTATTTTGTGTCTCCCCCCCAGTATCCTGTCCAAGACCAAGCTACCTTTCCTCGTGGGAAGGGACCGGCCGGGCTTTGGCAATCTGGCCCCTCGAAAGACTAAAGTGACCTCTTCCAACAGGGGAAGACTGAAGCAAGCGGTGCCAGGAAGAACTGGAGTCTCTGGAGAATAAAAGCTGGAAGCGTGCCCCCGAAAATCCCCAGCCCCGGGTGGTCAGTGGTCTGACTTGCACGGACCGGTGGCCTTGGCCAGGAGCGGTCCTGCGGGAAGCGCCTTTGCCCAGCCTGTAATTTTAATTTTCTCTTGGATGCTTGGCAAAGCCCCCCTGGGTGAGCCCCGGTGCCTGGCATGAGCGGAGCGGGCTTCCAGGGAGGCATTCACCCGGTCAGCGTCAGGAACCATCCTAACTGAGGCCTCGGTGAGTGCTTTTTGTATGACTGGACAGTGAAGCTGTCTGTGGGAATGACCTGGCTATTGCTCAGTGTACTCCTAATTAAGGTGTCTTTTACTCCGTGTTCCCAGGCTGCCTCTTTCCCTTCGGTCGCCGTGGACACTGTGCCGGACACCTCTGGCAGGACTAACCCCGGGGCTTTTATGTCCAGCGTGCTGTGCTGTGTGTGCCTGCAGGTAAGAAAAGCTGGCAGTGCAGTCCCTCTACTTTGATTGCTGTGTCTCTTGGGTAGCGATTTTGGAGGGGAATCCCAGAGCGATTTGGTTTGAAGGGGACCTTCAAAGGCCAGCCTGTCTTCCGTGGGCAGGGACACCTTCCACTGTCCCCGGTTGCTCCGAGTCCCGTCCAGCCTGGCCTGGAACACTTGCAGGGATGGGGCAGGCTCAGTTTCCCTGTGCAGTGTGCTCTAATATCTCTCCACTGGCATCCTGAAAAATGTTGTCAGTGTGTTTTGTTGGACGACGCTAGGCAGGACCTGGGTGAAAAGGACATTCTCTGAGGTGCTGGGAGAAGGAGGACTCGTGCGGGCACCTCCAGAGACAGCGGGAACGGGAGCGTGCTGCGGAGAAGGAAAATTCCAGGGGGTGGGTGCCGAGAAATTTGTCCTTCCCTTGCCCTGTGCTCTGCACTCAGCAATGGGTCAAGTGCAGAAGTTTCCTGGGGACCCTGGAAAATGAGGCCGGGTCTGCTAAGAAAAGTGGGGCCAAAGGAGCAGGACCTGGGTCTGCGAGCGTGGGAGAAACAAGGGCCGGGTCATCCTCTGCCTCCAGGAGGGAGGGCAGCAGGAAAGGCCACGGACTAAAGCACTGAAGTGCCGTTCCCCAGGGAGCCCCTGCCCAGCACTGAACTTGCTTGTGCACTTGCTGTCCCTTTGCCAGCGGAGCCGAAGCGTCGGGTGCGGGTGCCGGGGGGATGGAGCTGCCAAGGACAAACTGGGAGGGGGTTTGCGAAGGAAGGGGGTAGAAGGAGCTCTTGACGTGCTTTTTTTACTTCTTCATCCCACAGAATTGCCACGAGAGGAAATACCTCAGAGGGGCTTCCCTCCAGATAAGCCCTGAATATGCCAGGAGGTTTCAGCCGGGAGAAAGGAGCTGTGGAAGAAAAGCAGCCTAAAAGTAGCCAGCGGGGATCATCAGGTTTTCCAGGCAAGAAGAACAAGGAGAGAGATGAGGGAATGGGGTTCCAATTCCTAATGATTTGGTGGGTGCAGGAATGATTTGTGTGTGTTTTCCAGTCCCTTTTGATTCCTGAGATGATTTTAAAATGATGGCTTTAGCAATCAACTAAATCGGAGATGTTGTTTTTGAGAGGAAATGGTGCCAAATAAATGCAGAGTTTTGGGTCAGTTTTGGGGATGATTTGGGTCAGTTTTTGGGGCCAGTTTGGGGTCATTGTTTGGGGTGATTTGGGTCAGTTTTGGGTCAGCTTTTGGGATGATTGGGGTCAGTTTTGGGTCAGCTTTTGGGGATGATTGGGGTCAGTTTTGGGTCAGCTTTTGGGGATGATTGGGGTCAGTTTTTGGGGTCAGTTTTGGGTCATTGTTTGGTGTGATTTGGGTCGGTTTTGGGTCAATTTTTGGGGAGCACTGGGTGTTACTGGGGGTTGTTGGGGAGTACTGGGTGTTTACTGGGGAGCACTGAGTGTTACTGGGGGTTGTTGAGGAGCACTGGGTGTTACTGGGGTGCACTGGGGAGCACTGGGTGTTACTGAGGGTTGTTGGGGAGCACTGGGTGTTACTGGGGAGCACTGGGAGAGAAGATGAAAAATAAAGAGAATAAAAAATAAACGAAATAAAAAAGGAAATATTAAAAAAACAAAAGAAAATTAAAAAAAAAAAAAGGCAAAAAAACTAAAAAGGAAATAAAATGAAAAGGAAATAAGAGAGAAAAAAAAAAAAAAAAAAGAAACCCCTTCTTGGGCACCCCGTTTCCTCTCCTCCCCCCCTCCCCGAACCGTAAATTGCGGGGTCATCACCCCAAAAATGTGAGAAGGGGACCCCAAAATGTGGGTGGGGGAACCCCAGGGAGCCGAAAAAGTGGAGGGGGAGCCGCAACAAGAAAGCGAAGCCGGGCGGTCGGGCGGCGGGGTGGGGGGGGCAGCCGAGGTGGGGACGCCTGCGCATGCGCGGTCGTTGGCAAGACGCCGGCGATCACGTGGTAAGTAAGGGCAGCCAGGAGCGGGACCGGCGACGCATGCGCAGTGGCTCTCGTGCCGGTGCAGCGCTCCCTGCTCGAGTTAAGGGCCGGTTCCGGCGGCAGGGCGGGACTGGCGGTCTCCCGTCTCTCCCGGGGTGTGTGTGGGGGGAATAACATGAAGATTTTTTTGGGGTGAAAGCGCAGAAATTAGCCAGGAGGGACGCTAATTTGGGTAAACTCGGTCACCGGAAGTAGAGAGCGACCGAAAGTCCTCCAAGGCCCCGGCGCGGAAGTCCGCCAAGCCCACAGTAAAGATGGCGCCGCCAGGACCGGAACGACCACACTAAAGATGGCGCCCCTGCCCGGAAGTCCGCCAAGCCCACAGTAAAGATGGCGCCGCCAGGACCGGAACGACCACACTAAAGATGGCGGCGCGGCGCTCCGCCCTCCCGCCTCGTTCCGCTCCGCTCCCCTCCCGCCCCCGCTCCCCCCCCCCCCGCTCCCCTCCGCTCCCGCTCCCGCCGTGCCCCGGAGATGCTGTCGGAGCTGCGCCGCCGCCTTCCCCCCCCCCCAGGAAGCGACCCACGGCGCCAGATCCGACGGAAATCGTCCCCGGGGTAAGCTGGGCGCGGCGGTTCGGCGCGGCCGCTCTTCTGCCTCTCCCGCGGCCATCGGCGACTGCAGGCAGGGGAAGCGACAGGCAAGTTTCTCGCCTCTGCGGAGAAACTTGCACCTGCGTGCCGCCGCAGGGCCGGGTTCGGATGTGCCCTGGCATTGCACACGCACCACACCCCCCCGCGGGGAGGGTGTGCGCTGCCTCGGGGCCCCTGTCTGTGCTGCCGGGAGAGAGAAATCCTTTGGGAAGCTGGGCGGGAAACAGCAGCTCTGTGAACTGCTCAGCTTTTTCCTAGGCAAGGGCAGGTTTTTCGGGAAGAAAGGCCCGTACGCGCGAAAGGCGCCGCGGGGTCTCGCCAAGGTGGGGGGGGGGAGGGGGGGGGGCGCGGCTGCAGTGCCGCGCGCGGGCTGCAGTGCCGCTCCCCGGCCGTGTCCGCCAGGCGGCGACTGTGAGGCAGGGCCCGGCGCTCGGGGGCGCTCTCGCAAGCGACGCCCCCGGGAAAGCGGCGGGCTTTGGGCGCTGCCGGCCTTCCCCCGCAGTGCCCGGGCTGGCCCGGCGCCTGGCAAAACCTCTGAGGGAAAAGGCAAGCAAGAACTGCGCTTCTTCTGCCCTTCCTTTAGCCGGGGACTGGAACACAGACAAAATCGAGGGGCTCTTTGACCTGGGCAGGCTCCGAGCGTTTTTCAGCCTTCCTTCGCAGGGCATTCTCACCCTCCGAAAAGCTGAAAGGCTTTAAACAGCTGGAGACGCGCCTGCAGCTGTGCAAATTAATGTAGTTTCTTTTAGGAAACGAAGGGGAAGTTTTCCTGTTGGGAGCCTAAATACCGAGTCTACTCTGCTTTTTCAATCAGGTGACGAAGCTTATGGAAAAAAAGACCAAAGGCCTCGAGGTGAGTACATTCTACCGAGTTCTGCTTTTCTGGGATCCGTTTGGGAAAACCACGTGAAATTCTAAAAAGCTTCTCTCCGTGTTTTCTAGTTGTTTTTTCAGCCTTGGTCTAAGTTTCCTGTAGAAAAGGGCATAGAATTATTAGAACAGACAAACTAGGCTTTCTCGGGAGAGATGGAAGAAAAGTCTGCTGATTGCAGTTCTGCTTTTCTTGTCTTCCCTTCGACTGTCATTTTCTCTCCCCTGCTGTTCAAATAGGCAGCAATTAATTGCTCTGCTGAAGAGTTTGCTGTACCAAGTGTCTGTCAAATGGATGCCTTGAAACTA
>NW_026990751.1:0-50965 GCF_036250125.1 Pseudopipra pipra | reverse complement strand
TAAATTGCATATAAACAAAGACTCCTACCACAACAAAGATGACAGCCCAGAAAGCACTCGCTGTTCATGGACGCCCCAGCTTGGCAAACACACTGCACCACAATCCCAAGTTTCCAGGCTTTCTTTCCGGGGGATAAGGGCTATTGTTTCCTGTTTTCACACCTGCCTCCCAACTGCCACATCAACTCCAAAAATTGCATATAAACAAAGATTCCTCCCACAAAAAAGATGACAGCACAGAAAGCTCCTGCTCCCCATGGAGTCTCCAGGCTGTCAAACCAAAAGCACCACAAAGCCAAACCTTCCAGGCTTTCTGTCTTGCCGATTAGCGCTGTCATTTCCTGTTTTCACACCTGCCTCCCAACTGCCAGACCAACTCCAAAATTGCATATGAAGGAAGATTCCTCCCACAACAAAGATGTAGGCAGAGAAAAGCTCCTGCTCCCCATGGAGTCTCCAGGCTGACAAACCAAAAGCACCACAAAGCCAAAGCTTCCAGGCTTTCTTTCCTGCCGATAAGCGCTGTCATTTCCTGTTTTCACACCTGCCTCCAACTGCCAGCACAACTCCCAAAATTGCATATAAACAAAGATTCCTCCCACATCAAAGATGACAGCACAGAAAGCACTCGCTATTCATGGACGCCCCAGCTTGGCAAACACACTGCACCACAAACCCAAGTTTCCAGGTTCTTTCCTGGGGAAAAGGGCTATTGTTTCCTGGTTTCACACCTGCCTCCCAACTGCCAGCCCGACTCCCAAAATTGCATATAAACAAGGATTCCTCCCACAACAAAGATGACAGCACAGAAAGCACTCGCTCTTCATGGACGTCCCAGCTTGACAAACACACTGCACCACAATCCCAAGTTTCCAGGTTTTCGGTCCCTGGGGATAATGGCTATTGTTTCCTGTTTTCACACCTACCTCCCAGCTGCACTGCCCAAATCCCAAAATTGCATATAAACAAAGATTCCTCCCACAACAAAGATGACAGCACAGAAAGCACTCACTGTTCATGGACGCCCCAGCTTGGCAAACACACTGCACCACAAACCCAAGTTTCCAGGCTTTCTTTCCTGCCGATAAGCGCTGTCATTTCCTGTTTTCACACCTGCCTCCCAACTGCAAGCCCGACTCCCAAAACTGCATATAAACAAAGATTCCTCCCACAACAAAGATGACAGCACAGAAAGCACTCGCTATTCATGGACCCCCCCAGCTTGGCAAACACACTGCACCACAAACCCAAGTTTCCAGGCTTTCTTTCCTGGGGATAAGGGCTATTGTTTCCTATTTTCACACCTTCCTCCCAACTGCCACACCAACGCTGAAAATTGCATATAAACAAAGATTCCTCCCACAACAAAGATGACAGCACAGAAAGATCTTGCTCCGCATGGAGTCTCCAGGCTGTCAAACCAAAAGCACCACAAAGCCAAAGCTTCCAGGTTTTCTGTCCTGCCGATTAGCGCTGTCATTTCATGTTTTCACACCTGCCTCCCAACTGCCAGACCGACTCCCAAAATTGCATATGAAGGAAGATTCCTCCCACAGCGAAGATGTAGGCAGAGAAAGCTCCTGCTCCCCATGGAGTCTCCAGGCTGACAAACCAAAAGCACCACAAAGCCAAAGCTTCCAGGCTTTCTTTCCTGCCGATAAGCGCTGTCATTTCCTGTTTTCACACCTGCCTCCCAACTGCCTGCCCAAATCCCAAAATTGCATATAAACAAAGATTCCTCCCACAGCAAAGATGACAGCATAGAAAGCACTCGCTATTCATGGACGCCCCAGCTTGGCAAACACACTGCACCACAAACCCAAGTTTCCAGGCTTTCTTTCCTGGGGAAAAATGGCTATTGTTTCCTGGTTTTACACCTGCCTCCCAACTGCCAGCCCAACTCCCAAAATTTCATATAAACAAGGGATTCGTCCCACAACAAAGATGACAGCACAGAAAGCACTCGCTGTTCATGGACGCCCCAGCTTGGCAAACACACTGCACCACAATCCCAAGTTTCCAGGTTTTCGGTCCTGGGGATAATGGCTATTGTTTCCTGTTTTCACACCTGCCCCCCAGCCTGCCAGACCGACTCCCAAAATTGCATATAAACAACGATTCCTCCCACAACAAAGATGACAGCCCAGAAAGCACTCGCTGTTCATGGACGCCCCAGCTTGGCAAACACACTGCACCACAAACCCAAGTTTCCAGGCTTTATTTCCTGCCGATAAGCGCTGTCATTTCCTGTTTTCACACCTGCCTCGCAACTGCCAGCCCACCTCCCAAAATTGCATATAAACAAAGATTCCTCCCACATCAAAGATGACAGCACAGAAACATCTTGCTCCGCATGGAGTCTCCAGCCTGTCAAACTAAAAGCACCACAAAGCCAAAGCTTCCAGGCTTTCTGTCCTGCTGATAAGCGCTGCCATTTCCTGTTTTCACACCTGCCTCCCAACTGCCAGCCCAAATCCCAAAATTGCATATAAACAAAGATTCCTCCCACAGCAAAGATGACAGCAGAGAAAGCACTCGCTGTTCATGGACGCCCCAGCTTGGCAAACACACGGCACCACAAACCCAAGTTTCCAGGCTTTCTTTCTTGGGGATAAGGGCTATTGTTTCCTGGTTTTACACCTGCCTCCCAACTGCCAGACCGACTCCCAAAATTGCATATAAACAAGGATTCCTCCCACAACAAAGATGACAGCACAGAAAGCACTCGCTGTTCATGGACGCCCCAGCTTGGCAAACACACTGCACCGCAAACCCAAGTTTCCAGGCTTTCTTTCCTGGGGAAAAATGGCTATTGTTTCCTGGTTTTACACCTGCCCCCCAGCTGCCAGACCGACTCCCAAAATTGCATATAAACAAGGATTCCTCCCACAACAAAGATGACAGCACAGAAAGCACTCGCTCTTCATGGACGCCCCAGCTTGGCAAACACACTGCACCACAAACCCAAGTTTCCAGGCTTTCTTTCCCGCCGAGAAGCGCTGTCATTTCCTGTTTTCACACCTGCCTCCCAACTTGCCAGCCAACTCCCAAAATTGCATACGAAGGAAGATTCCTCCCACAGCGAAGATGTAGGCAGAGAAAGCTCCTGCTACCCATGGAGTCTCCAGGCTGACAAACCAAAAGCTCCACAAAGCCAAAGCTTCCAGGCTTTCTGTTTTGCTGATAAGCGCTGCAATTTCCTGTTTTCAGCCCTGCCTCCCAACTGCCAGCCCAACTCCCAAAATTGCATATAAACAAAGATTCCTCCCACAACAAAGATGACAGCAGAGAAAGCACTCGCTGTTCATGGACGCCCCAGCTTGGCAAACACACTGCACCACAAACCCAAGTTTCCAGGCTTTATTTCCTGCCGATAAGCGCTGTCATTTCCTGTTTTCACACCTGCCTCCCAACTGCCAGCCCAACTCCCAAAATTGCATATAAACAAAGATTCCTCCCACATCAAAGATGACAGCACAGAAACATCTTGCTCCGCATGGAGTCTCCAGGCTGTCAAACCAAAAGCACCACAAAGCCAAAGCTTTCAGGCTTTCTTTCCTGCCGATAAGCGCTGTCATTTCCTGTTTTCACACCTGCCTCCCAACTGCAAGCCCAACTCCCAAAATTGCATATAAACAAAGCTTCCGCCAACATCAAAGATGACAGCACAGAAAGATCTTGCTCCGCATGGAGTCTCCAGGCTGCCAAACCAAAAGCACCACAAAGCCAAAGCTTCCAGGCTTTCTGTTGTGCCGATAAGCGCTGTCATTTCCTGTTTTCACACCTGCCTCCCAACTGCCTGCCCAACTCTCAAAATTGCATACGAAGGAAGATTCCTCCCACAGTGAAGATGTAGGCAGAGAAAGCTCCTGCTCCGCATGGAGTCTCCAGGCTGGAAAACCAAAAGCACCACAAAGCCAAAGCTTCCAGGCTTTCTTTCCTGCCGATAAGCGCTGTCATTTCCTGTTTTCACACCTGCCTCCCAACTGCCTGCCCAAATCCCAAAATTGCATATAAACAAGGATTCCTCCCACAACAAAGATGACAGCACAGAAAGCACTCGCTCTTCATGGACGCCCCAGCTTGGCAAACACACTGCACCACAATCCCAAGTTTCCAGGCTTTCTTTCCTGGGGATAATGGCTATTGTTTCCTGTTTTCACACCTGCCTCCCAACTGCCAGCCCGACTCCCAAAATTGCATATAAACAAAGACTCCTTCCACAACAAAGATGACAGCCCAGAAAGCACTCGCTGTTCATGGACGCCCCAGCTTGGCAAACACACGGCACCACAAACCCAAGTTTCCAGGCTTTCTTTCCCGCCGATAAGCACTGTCATTTCCTGTTTTCACACCTGCCTCCCAACTGCCAGCCCAACTCCCAAAATTGCATACGAAGGAAGATTCCGTTCCCACAGCGAAGATGTAGGCAGAGAAAGCTCCTGCTCCCCATGGAGTCTCCAGGCTGACAAACCAAAAGCTCCACAAAGCCAAAGTTTCCAGGCTTTCTGTTTTGCTGATAAGCGCTGCAATTTCCTGTTTTCAGCCCTGCCTCCCAACTGCCAGCCCGACTCCCAAAATTGCATGTAAACAAGGATTCCTCCCACAACAAAGATGACAGCCCAGAAAGCACTCGCTCTTCATGGACGCCCCAGCTTGGCAAACACACTGCACCACAATCCCAAGTTTCCAGGTTTTCAGTCCTGGGGAAAATGGCTATTGTTTCCTGTTTTCACACCTGCCTCCCAACTGCCACATCAACTCTGAAAATTGCATATAAACAAAGATTCCTCCCACAACAAAGATGACAGCACAGAAAGATCTGGCTCCGCATGGAGCCTCCAGGCTGTCAAACCAAAAGCACCACAAAGCCAAAGCTTCCAGGCTTTCTGTCCTGCCGATTAGCGCTGTCATTTCATGTTTTCACACCTGCCTCCCAACTGCCAGCCCAACTCCCAAAATTGCATATAAACAAAGATTCCTCCCACATCAAAGATGACAGCATAGAAAGCACTCGCTATTCATGGACGCCCCAGCTTGGCAAACACACTGCACCACAAACCCAAGTTTCCAGGCTTTCTTTCCTGGGGAAAAGGGCTATTGCTTCCTGGTTTTACACCTGCCTCCCAACTGCAAGCCCGACTCCCAAAATTGCATATAAACAAGGATTCCTCCCACAACAAAGATGACAGCACAGAAAGCACTCGCTCTTCATGGACGCCCCAGCTTGGCAAACACACTGCACCACAATCCCAAGTTTCCAGGTTTTCGGTCCTGGGGATAATGGCTATTGTTTCCTATTTTCACACCTGCCTCCCAACTGCCAGACCGACTCCCAAAATTGCATATAAACAAAGATTCCTCCCACAACAAAGATGACAGCACAGAAAGCACTCGCTGTTCATGGACGCCCCAGCTTGGCAAACACACTGCACCACAAACCCAAGTTTCCAGGCTTTCTTTCCTGCCGATAACCGCTGTCATTTACTGTTTTCACACCTGCCTCCCAACTGCAAGCCCAACTCCCAAAATTGCATATAAACAAAGCTTCCGCCAACATCAAAGATGACAGCACAGAAAGATCTTGCTCCGCATGGAGTCTCCAGGCTGCCAAACCAAAAGCACCACAAAGCCAAAGCTTCCAGGCTTTCTTTCCTGCCGATAAGCGCTGTCATTTCCTGTTTTCACACCTGCCTCCCAACTGCCGGCCCAAATCCCAAAATTGCATATAAACAAAGATTCCTCCCACAACAAAGATGACAGCACAGAAAGCACTCGCTATTCATGGACGCCCCAGCTTGGCAAACACACTGCACCACAAACCCAAGTTTCCAGGCTTTCTTTCCTGGGGATAAGGGCTATTGTTTCCTATTTTCACACCTGCCTCCCAACTGCCACACCAACGCTGAAAATTGCATATAAAAAAAGATTCCTCCCACAACAAAGATGACAGCACAGAAAGATCTTGCTCCGCATGGAGTCTCCAGGCTGTCAAACCAAAAGCACCACAAAGCCAAAGCTTCCAGGCTTTCTGTCCTGCCGATTAGCGCTGTCATTTCATGTTTTCACACCTGCCTCCCAACTGCCAGACCAACTCCCAAAATTGCATACGAAGGAAGATTCCTCCCACAGCGAAGATGTAGGCAGAGAAAGCTCCTGCTCCCCATGGAGTCTCCAGGCTGACAAACCAAAAGCACCACAAAGTCAAAGCTTCCAGGTTTTCTTTCCTGCCGATAAGCGCTGTCATTTCCTGTTTTCACACCTGCCTCCCAACTGCCTGCCCAAAGCACAAAATTGCATATAAAGAAAGATTCCTCCCACAGCAAAGATGACAGCATAGAAAGCACTCGCTATTCATGGACGCCCCAGCTTGGCAAACACACTGCACCACAAACCCAAGTTTCCAGGCTTTCTTTCCTGGGGAAAAATGGCTATTGTTTCCTGGTTTTACACCTGCCTCCCAACTGCCCGCCCAACTCCCAAAATTTCATATAAACAAGGATTCCTCCCACAACAAAGATGACAGCACAGAAAGCACTCGCTCTTCATGGACGCCCCAGCTTGGCAAACACACTGCACCACAATCCCAAGTTTCCAGGTTTTCGGTCCTGGGGATAATGGCTATTGTTTCCTGTTTTCACACCTGCCCCCCAGCTGCCAGACCGACTCCCAAAATTGCATATAAACAACGATTCCTCCCACAACAAAGATGACAGCCCAGAAAGCACTCGCTGTTCATGGACGCCCCAGCTTGGCAAACACACTGCACCACAAACCCAAGTTTCCAGGCTTTATTTCCTGCCGATAAGCGCTGTCATTTCCTGTTTTCACACCTGCCTCCCAACTGCCAGCCCAACTCCCAAAATTGCATATAAACAAAGATTCCTCCCACATCAAAGATGACAGCACAGAAAGATCTTGCTCCGCATGGAGTCTCCAGGCTGTCAAACCAAAAGCACCACAAAGCCAAAGCTTCCAGGCTTTCTTTCTTGCCGATAAGCGCTGTCATTTCCTGTTTTCACAACTGCCTCCCAACTGCCTGCCCAAATCCCAAAACTGCATATAAACAAAGATTCCTCCCACAACAAAGATGACAGCACAGAAAGCACTCGCTGTTCATGGAAGCCCCAGCTTGGCAAACACACTGCACCACAAACCCAAGTTTCCAGGCTTTCTTTCCTGGGGATAAAGTCTAATGTTTCCTGTTTTCACACCTGCCTCCCAACTGCCAGCCCGACTCCCAAAATTGCATACGAAGGAAGATTCCTCCCACAGCGAAGATGTAGGCAGAGAAAGCTCCTTGCTCCCCATGGAGTCTCCAGGCTGACAAACCAAAAGCACCACAAAGCCAAAGCTTCCAGGCTTTCTGTCCCTGCTGATAAGCGCTGCCATTTCCTGTTTTCACACCTGCCTCCCAACTGCCAGCCCAAATCCCAAAATTGCATATAAACAAAGATTCCTCCCACAGCAAAGATGACAGCAGAGAAAGCACTCGCTGTTCATGGACGCCCCAGCTTGGCAAACACACTGCACCACAAACCCAAGTTTCCAGGCTTTCTTTCTTGGGGATAAGGGCTATTGTTTCCTGTTTTCACACCTGCCTCCCAACTTCCAAACCAACTCTGAAAATTGCATATAAACAAAGATTCCTCCCACAACAAAGATGACAGCACAGAAAGCACTCGCTGTTCATGGACGCCCCCAGCTTGGCAAACACACTGCACCACAAACCCAAGTTTCCAGGCTTTCTTTCCTGGGGATAAGGGCTATTGTTTCCTGTTTTCACACCTGCCTCCCAACTGCCAGCCCAACTCCCCAAAATTGCATATAAACAAAGATTCCTCCCACAACAAAGATGACAGCCCAGAAAGCACTCGCTGTTCATGGACGCCCCAGCTTGGCAAACACACTGCACCACAAACCCAAGTTTCCAGGCTTTCTTTCCTGCCGATAACCGCTGTCATTTCCTGTTTTCACACCTGCCTCCCAACTGCCAGACCAACTCCCAAAATTGCATACGAAGGAAGATTCCTCCCACAGCGAAGATGTAGGCAGAGAAAGCTCCTTGCTCCCCATGGAGTCTCCAGGCTGACAAACCAAAAGCACCACAAAGCCAAAGCTTCCAGGCTTTCTGTCCTGCTGATAAGCGCTGCCATTTCCTGTTTTCACACCTGCCTCCCAACTGCCTGCCCAAATCCCAAAATTGCATATAAACAAAGATTCCTCCCACAGCAAAGATGACAGCAGAGAAAGCACTCGCTGTTCATGGACGCCCCAGCTTGGCAAACACACTGCACCACAAACCCAAGTTTCCAGGCTTTCTTTCTTGGGGATAAGGGCTATTGTTTCCTGTTTTCACACCTGCCTCCCAACTTCCAAACCAACTCTGAAAATTGCATATAAACAAAGATTCCTCCCACAACAAAGATGACAGCACAGAAAGCACTCGCTGTTCATGGACGCCCCAGCTTGGCAAACACACTGCACCACAAACCCAAGTTTCCAGGCTTTCTTTCCTGGGGATAAGGGCTATTGTTTCCTGTTTTCACACCTGCCTCCCAACTGCCAGCCCAACTCCCAAAATTGCATATAAACAAAGATTCCTCCCACAACAAAGATGACAGCCCAGAAAGCACTCGCTGTTCATGGACGCCCCAGCTTGGCAAACACACTGCACCACAAACCCAAGTTTCCAGGCTTTCTTTCCTGCCGATAACCGCTGTCATTTCCTGTTTTCACACCTGCCTCCCACCTGCCAGACCAACTCCCAAAATTGCATACGAAGGAAGATTCCTCCCACAGCGAAGATGTAGGCAGAGAAAGCTCCTGCTCCCCATGGAGTCTCCAGGCTGTCAAACCAAAAGCACCACAAAGCCAAAGCTTCCAGGCTTTCTATCCTGCCGATAAGCGCTGTCATTTCCTGTTTTCACAACTGCCTCCCAACTGCCTGCCCAAATCCCAAAACTGCATATAAACAAAGATTCCTCCCACAACAAAGATGACAGCACAGAAAGCACTCGCTCTTCATGGACGCCCCAGCTTGGCAAACACACTGCACCACAAACCCAAGTTTCCAGGCTTTCTTTCCTGGGGATAATGGCTATTGTTTCCTGTTTTCACACCTGCCTCCCAACTGCCAGCCCGACTCCCAAAATTGCATACGAAGGAAGATTCCTCCCACAGCGAAGATGTAGGCAGAGAAAGCTCCTTGCTCCCCATGGAGTCTCCAGGCTGTCAAGCCAAAAGCACCACAAAGCCAAAGCTTCCAGGCTTTCTGTCCTGCCGATTAGCGCTGTCATTTCATGTTTTCACACCTGCCTCCCAACTGCCAGACCAACTCCCAAAATTGCATACGAAGGAAGATTCCTCCCACAGCGAAGATGTAGGCAGAGAAAGCTCCTGCTCCCCATGGAGTCTCCAGGCTGACAAACCAAAAGCACCACAAAGACAAAGCTTCCAGGCTTTCTTTCCTGCCGATAAGCACTGTCATTTCCTGGTTTCACACCTGTCTCCCAGCTGCCAGACCAACTCCCAAAATTGCATACGAAGGAAGATTCCTCCCACAACAAAGGTGTAGGCAGAGAAAACACTCGCTATTCATGGACGCCCCAGCTTGGCAAACACACTGCACCACAAACCCAAGTTTCCAGGCTTTCTTCCTTGGGGAAAAATGGCTATTGTTTCCTGGTTTTACACCTGCCTCCCAACTGCCAGACCGACTCCCAAAATTGCATATAAACAAGGATTCCTCCCACAACAAAGATGACAGCCCAGAAAGCACTCGCTGTTCATGGACGCCCCAGCTTGGCAAACACACTGCACCGCAAACCCAAGTTTCCAGGCTTTCTTTCCTGGGGAAAAATGGCTATTGTTTCCTGGTTTTACACCTGCCTACCAACTGCCAGACCGACTCCCAAAATTGCATATAAACAAGGATTCCTCCCACAACAAAGATGACAGCACAGAAAACACTCGCTCTTCATGGACGCCCCAGCTTGGCAAACACACTGCACCACAATCCCAAGTTTCCAGGTTTTCGGTCCTGGGGATAATGGCTATTGTTTCCTGTTTTCACACCTGCCTCCCAGCTGCCAGACCGACTCCCAAAATTGCATATAAACAAAGATTCCTCCCACAACAAAGATGACAGCACAGAAAGCACTCACTGTTCATGGACGCCCCAGCTTGGCAAACACACTGCACCACAAACCCAAGTTTCCAGGCTTTCTTTCCTGCCGATAAGCGCTGTCATTTCCTGTTTTCACACCTGCCTCCCAAATGCCTGCCCAAATCCCAAAATTGCATATAAACAAAGACTCCTCCCACAACAAAGATGACAGCCCAGAAAGCACTCGCTGTTCATGGACGCCCCAGCTTGGCAAACACACTGCACCACAAACCCAAGTTTCCAGGCTTTCTTTCCCGCCGAGAAGCGCTGTCATTTCCTGTTTTCACACCTGCCTCCCAACTTGCCAGCCAACTCCCAAAATTGCATACGAAGGAAGATTCCTCCCACAGTGAAGATGTAGGCAGAGAAAGCTCCTGCTCCCCATGGAGTCTCCAGGCTGACAAACCAAAAGCACCACAAAGCCAAAGATTCCAGGCTTTCTTTCCTGCCAATAAGCGCTGTCATTTCCTGTTTTCACACCTGCCTCCCAACTGCCTGCCCAAATCCCAAAACTGCATATAAACAAAGATTCCTCCCACAACAAAGATGACAGCACAGAAAGCACTCGCTGTTCATGGACGCCCCAGCTTGGCAAACACACTGCACCACAAACCCAAGTTTCCAGGCTTTCTTTCCTGGGATAATAGCTATTGTTTCCTGTTTTCACACCTGCCTCCCAACTGCCAGCTCGACTCCCAAAATTGCATATAAACAAAGACGCCTCCCACAACAAAGATGACAGCCCAGAAAGCACTCGCTGTTCATGGACGCCCCAGCTTGGCAAACACACTGCACCACAAACCCAAGTTTCCAGGCTTTCTTTCCCGCCGAGAAGCACTGTCATTTCCTGTTTTCACACCTGCCTCCAAACTGCCAGCCCAACTCCCAAAATTGCATACGAAGGAAGATTCCTCCCACAGCGAAGATGTAGGCAGAGAAAGCTCCTGCTCCCCATGGAGTCTCCAGGCTGTCAAACCAAAAGCCCCACAAAGCCAAAGTTTCCAGGCTTTCTGTTTTGCTGATAAGCGCTGTCATTTCCTGTTTTCAGCCCTGCCTCCCAACTGCCAGCCCAACTCCCAAAATTGCATATAAACAAAGCTTCCGCCAACATCAAAGATGACAGCACAGAAAGATCTTGCTCCGCATGGAGTCTCCAGGCTGCCAAACCAAAAGCACCACAAAGCCAAAGCTTCCAGGCTTTCTTTCCTGCCGATAAGCGCTGTCATTTCCTGTTTTCACACCTGCGTCCCAACTGCCTGCCCAAATCCCAAAATTGCATATAAACAAAGATTCCTCCCACAACAAAGATGACAGCACAGAAAGCACTCGCTGTTCATGGACGCCCCAGCTTGGCAAACACACTGCACCACAAACCCAAGTTTCCAGGCTTTCTTTCCTGGGGATAATGGCTATTGTTTCCTGTTTTCACACCTGCCTCCCAACTGCCAGCCCGACTCCCAAAATTGCATATAAACAAAGATTCCTACCACAACAAAGATGACAGCCCAGATGGCACTCGCTGTTCATGGACGCCCCAGCTTGGCAAACACACTGCACCACAATCCCAACTTTCCAGGCTTTCTTTCCTGGGGATAAGGGCTATTGTTTCCTGTTTTCACACCTGACTCCCAACTGCCAGACCAACTCTGAAAATTGCATATAAACAAAGATTCCTCCCACAACAAAGATGACAGCACAGAAAGCTCCTGCTCCCCATGGAGTCTCCAGGCTGTCAAACCAAAAGCACCAAAAAGCCAAAGCTTCCAGGCTTTCTGTCTTGCCGATAAGCGCTGTCATTTCCTGTTTTCACACCTGCCTCCCAACTGCCAGACCAACTCCCAAAATTGCATATGAAGGAAGATTCCTCCCACAACAAAGATGTAGGCAGAGAAAGCTCCTGCTCCCCATGGAGTCTCCAGGCTGACAAACCAAAAGCACCACAAAGCGAAAGCTCCCAGGCTTTCTTTCCTGCCGATAAGCACTGTCATTTCCTGTTTTCACACCTGCCTCCAAACTGCCTGCCCAACTCCCAAAATTGCATATAAACAAAGATTCCTCCCACATCAAAGATGACAGCACAGAAAGTACTCGCTATTCATGGACGCCCCAGCTTGGCAAACACACTGCACCACAAACCCAAGTTTCCAGGCTTTCTTTCCTGGGGAAAAGGGCTATTGTTTCCTGGTTTTACACCTGCCTCCCAAGTGCCTGCCCAACTCCCAAAATTGCATATAAACAAAGATTCCTCCCACAACAAAGATGACAGCACAGAAAGCACTCGCTCTTCATGGACGCCCCAGCTTGGCAAACACACTGCACCACAAACCCAAGTTTCCAGGCTTTCTTTCCTGCCGATAAGCGCTGTCATTTCCTGTTTTCACACCTGCCTCCCAACTGCAAGCCCGACTCCCAAAACTGCATATAAACAAAGATTCCTCCCACAACAAAGATGACAGCCCAGAAAGCACTCACTATTCATGGACCCCCCAGCTTGGCAAACACACTGCACCACAAACCCAAGTTTCCAGGCTTTCTTTCCTGGGGATAAGGGCTATTGTTTCCTGTTTTCACACCTGCCTCCCAACTGCCACACCAACGCTGAAAATTGGATATAAAAAAATATTCCTCCCACAACAAAGATGACAGCACAGAAAGATCTTGCTCCGCATGGAGTCTCCAGGCTGTCAAACCAAAAGCACCACAAAGCCAAAGCTTCCAGGCTTTCTTTCCTGCCGATAAGCGCTGTCATTTCATGTTTTCACACCTGCCTCCCAACTGCCAGACCAACTCCCATAATTGCATACGAAGGAAGATTCCTCCCACAGCGAAGATGTAGGCAGAGAAAGCTCCTGCTCCCCATGGAGTCTCCAGGCTGACAAACCAAAAGCACCACAAAGCCAAAGCTTCCAGGCTTTCTTTCCTGCCGATAAGCGCTGTCATTTCCTGTTTTCACACCTGCCTCCCAACTGCCTGCCCAACTACCAAAATTGCATATAAACAAAGATTCCTCCCACAGCAAAGATGACAGCATAGAAAGCACACACTATTCATGGACGCCCCAGCTTGGCAAACACACTGCACCACAAACCCAAGTTTCCAGGCTTTCTTTCCTGGGGAAAAATGGCTATTGTTTCCTGGTTTTACACCTGCCTCCCAACTGCCAGCCCAACTCCCAAAATTTCATTTAAACAAGGATTCCTCCCACAACAAAGATGACAGCCCAGAAAGCACTCGCTCTTCATGGACGCCCCAGCTTGGCAAACACACTGCACCACAAACCCAAGTTTCCAGGTTTTCGGTCCTGGGGATAATGGCTATTGTTTCCTGTTTTCACACCTGCCTCCCAGCTGCCAGACCGACTCCCAAAATTGCATATAAACAACGATTCCTCCCACAACAAAGATGACAGCCCAGAAAGCACTCGCTGTTCATGGACGCCCCAGCTCGGCAAACACACTGCACCACAAACCCAAGTTTCCAGGCTTTCTTTCCTGCCGATAAGCGCTGTCATTTCCTGTTTTCACACCTGCCTCCCAACTGCCAGCCCAACTCCCAAAATTGCATATAAACAAAGATTCCTCCCACATCAAAGATGACAGCACAGAAACATCTTGCTCCGCATGGAGTCTCCAGGCTGTCAAACCAAAAGCACCACAAAGCCAAAGCTTCCAGGTTTTCTTTCCTGCCGATAAGCGCTGTCATTTCCTGTTTTCAGCCCTGCCTCCCAACTGCCTGCCCAAATCCCAAAACTGCATATAAACAAAGATTCCTCCCACAACAAAGATGACAGCACAGAAAGCACTCGCTCGTCATGGACGCCCCAGCTTGGCAAACACACTGCACCACAAACCCAAGTTTCCAGGCTTTATTTCCTGCCGATAAGCGCTGTCATTTCCTGTTTTCACACCTGCCTCCCAACTGCAAGCCCAACTCCCAAAATTGCATATAAACAAAGATTCCTCCCACATCAAAGATGACAGCACAGAAACATCTTGCTCCGCATGGAGTCTCCAGGCTGTCAAACCAAAAGCACCACAAAGCCAAAGCTTCCAGGCTTTCTTTCCTGCCGATAAGCGCTGTCATTTCCTGTTTTCACAACTGCCTCCCAACTGCCTGCCCAAATCCCAAAACTGCATATAAACAAAGATTCCTCCCACAGCAAAGATGACAGTAGAGAAAGCACTCGCTCTTCATGGACGCCCCAGCTTGGCAAACACACTGCACCACAAACCCAAGTTTCCAGGCTTTCTTTCCTGGGGATAAGGGCTATTGTTTCCTGTTTTCACACCTGCCTCCCAACTTCCAAACCAACTCTGAAAATTGCATATAAACAAAGATTCCTCCCACAACAAAGATGACAGCACAGAAAGCACTCGCTGTTCATGGACGCCCCAGCTTGGCAAACACACTGCACCACAAACCCAAGTTTCCAGGCTTTCTTTCCTGGGGATAATGGCTATTGTTTCCTGTTTTCACACCTGCCTCCCAACTGCCAGCCCGAATCCCAAAATTGCATATAAACAAAGACTACTCCCACAACAAAGATGACAGCCCAGAAAGCACTCGCTGTTCATGGACCCCCCAGCTTGGCAAACACACTGCACCACAAAGCCAAGTTTCCAGGCTTTCTTTCCTGGGGATAAGGGCTATTGTTTTCTGTTTTCACACCTGCCTCCCAACTGCCAGCCCAACTCCCAAAACTGCATATAAACAAAGATTCCTCCACAACAAAGATGACAGCATAGAAAGCACTCGCTATTCATGGACGCCCCAGCTTGGCAAACACACTGCACCACAAACCCAAGTTTCCAGGCTTTCTTCCTTGGGGAAAAATGGCTATTGTTTCCTGGTTTTACACCTGCCTCCCAACTGCCAGCCCAACTCCCAAAATTGCATATAAACAAGGATTCCTCCCACAACAAAGATGACAGCCCAGAAAGCACTCGCTGTTCATGGACGCCCCAGCTTGGCAAACACACTGCACCGCAAACCCAAGTTTCCAGGCTTTCTTTCCTGGGGAAAAATGGCTATTGTTTCCTGGTTTTACACCTGCCTCCCAACTGCCAGACCGACTCCCAAAATTGCATATAAACAAGGATTCCTCCCACAACAAAGATGACAGCACAGAAAGCACTCGCTCTTCATGGACGCCCCAGCTTGGCAAACACACTGCACCACAATCCCAAGTTTCCAGGTTTTCGGTCCTGGGGATAATGGCTATTGTTTCCTGTTTTCACACCTGCCTCCCAGCTGCCAGACCGACTCCCAAAATTGCATATAAACAAAGATTCCTCCCACATCAAAGATGACAGCACAGAAAGATCTTGCTCCGCATGGAGTCTCCAGGCTGTCAAACCAAAAGCACCACAAAGCCAAAGCTTCCAGGCTTTCTTTCCTGCCGATAAGCGCTGTCATTTCCTGTTTTCACACCTGCCTCCCAAATGCCTGCCCAACTCTCAAAATTGCATACGAAGGAAGATTCCTCCCACAGCGAAAATGTAGGCAGAGGAAGCTCCTGCTCCGCATGGAGTCTCCAGGCTGACAAACCAAAAGCACCACAAAGCCAAAGCTTCCAGGCTTTCTTTCCTGCCGATAGGCGCTGTCATTTCCTGTTTTCACACCTGCCTCCCAACTGCCTGCCCAAATCCCAAAACTGCATATAAACAAAGATTCCTCCCACAACAAAGATGACAGCACAGAAAGCACTCGCTGTTCATGGACGCCCCAGCTTGGCAAACACACTGCACCACAAACCCAAGTTTCCAGGCTTTCTTTCCTGGGGATAATGGCTATTGTTTCCTGTTTTCACACCTGCCTCCCAACTGCCAGCCCGACTCCCAAAATTGCATATAAACAAAGACTCCTCCCACAACAAAGATGACAGCCCAGAAAGCACTCGCTGTTCATGGACGCCCCAGCTTGGCAAACACACTGCACCACAAACCCAAGTTTCCAGGCTTTCATTCCTGCCGATAAGCGCTGTCATTTCCTGTTTTCACACCTGCCGCCCAACTGCCAGCCCAACTCCCAAAATTGCATACGAAGGAAGATTCCTCCCACAGCGAAGATGTAGGCAGAGAAAGCTCCTGCTCCCCATGGAGTCTCCAGGCTGACAAACCAATAGCACCACAAAGCCAAAGATTCCAGGCTTTCTGTCCTGCCGATTAGCGCTGTCATTTCACGTTTTCACACCTGCCTCCCAACTGCCAGCCCAACACCCAAAATTGCATATAAACAAAGATTCCTCCCACAGCAAAGATGACAGCACAGAAAGCACTCGCTGTTCATGGACGCCCCAGCTTGGCAAACACACTGCACCACAAACCCAAGTTTCCAGGCTTTCTTTCCTGGGGATAATGGCTATTGTTTCCTGTTTTCACACCTGCCTCCCAACTGCCAGCCCGACTCCCAAAATTGCATATAAACAAAGATTCCTCCCACAACAAAGATGACAGCACAGAAAGCACTCACTCTTCATGGACGCCCCAGCTTGGCAAACACACTGCACCACAATCCCAAGTTTCCAGGTTTTCGGTCCTGGGGATAATGGCTATTGTTTCCTGTTTTCACACCTGCCTCCCAACTGCCAGCCCAACTCCCAAAATTGCATATAAACAAAGATTCCTCCCACATCAAAGATGACAGCACAGAAAGCACTCGCTATTCATGGACGCCCCAGCTTGGCAAACACACTGCACCACAAACCCAAGTTTCCAGGCTTTCTTTCCTGGGGAAAAGGGCTATTGTTTCCTGGTTTTACTCCTGCCTCCCAACTGCCAGACCGACTCCCAAAATTGCATATAAACAAGGATTAATCCCACAACAAAGATGACAGCACAGAAAGCACTCGCTCTTCATGGACGCCCCAGCTTGGCAAACACACTGCACCACAAACCCAAGTTTCCAGGCTTTCTTTCCTGGGGATAAGCGCTGTCATTTCCTGTTTTCACACCTGCCTCCCAACTGCAAGCCCAACTCCCAAAATTGCATATAAACAAAGATTCCTCCCACAGCAAAGATGACAGCACAGAAAGCACTCGCTGTTCATGGACGCCCCAGCTTGGCAAACACACTGCACCACAAACCCAAGTTTCCAGGCTTTCTTTCCTGGGGATAAGGGCTATTGTTTCCTGTTTTCACACCTGTCTCCCAACTGCCAGACCGACTCCCAAAATTGCATATAAACAAAGATTCCTCCCACAACAAAGATGACAGCACAGAAAGATCTGGCGCCGCATGGAGTCTCCAGGCTGACAAACCAAAAGCACCACAAAGCCAAAGCTTCCAGGCTTTCTTTCCTGCCGATAAGCGCTGTCATTTCCTGTTTTCACAGCTGCCTCCCAACAGAGAGCCCAACTCCCAAAATTGCATACGAAGGAAGATTCCTCCCACAGTGAAGATGTAGGCAGAGAAAACTCCTGCTCCCCATGGAGTCTCCAGGCTGACAAACCAAAAGCACCACAAAGCCAAAGCTTCCAGTCTTTCTTTCCTGCCGATAAGCGCTGTCATTTCCTGTTTTCACACCTGCATACAACTGCCAGACCGACTCCCAAAATTGCATATAAACAAAGATTCCTCCCACATCAAAGATGACAGCACAGAAAGCACTCGCTATTCATGGACACCCCAGCTTGGCAAACACACTGCACTACAAAGTCAAGTTTCCAGGCTTTCTTTCCTGGGGAAAAGGGCTATTGTTTCCTGTTTTCACACCTGTCCCCCAACTGCCAGCCCAACTCCCAAAATTGCATATAAACAAAAATTCTGCCCACATCAAAGATGACAGCACAGAAAGCACTCGCTATTCATGGACGCCCCAGCTTCGCAAACACACTGCACCACAATCCCAAGTTTCCAGGTTTTCGGTCCTGGGGAAAAGGGCTATTGTTTCCTGTTTTCACACCTGCCTCCCAACTGCCAGCCCAACTCCCAAAATTGCATATAAACAAAGATTCCTCCCACATCAAAGATGACAGCACAGAAAGATCTTGCTCCGCATGGAGTCTCCAGGCTGAAAAACCAAAAGCACCACAAAGCGAAAGCTTCCTGGCTTTCTTTCCAACCGATAAGCGCTGTCATTTACTGTTTTCACACCTGCCTCCCAACTGCCAGCCCGACTCTCAAAATTGCATATAAAAAAAGATTCTTCCCACAACAAAGATGACAGCACAGAAAGGACTTGCTATTCATGCACGCCCCAGCTTGGCAAACACACTGCACCACAAACCCAAGTTTCCAGGTTTTCGGTCCTGGGGATAATGGCTATTGTTTCCTGTTTTCAGCCCTGTCTCCCAACTGCCAGACCGACTCCCAAACTTGCATACGAAGGAAGATTCCGCCCACATCAAAGATGACAGCCCAGAAAGCACTCGCTGTTCATGGACGTCCCAGCTTGGCAAACACACTGCACCACAAACCCAAGTTTCCAGGCTTTCTTTCCTGGGGAAAAGGGCTATTGTTTCCTGGTTTTGCACCTGCCTCCCAACTGACAGCCCGACTCCCAAAATTGCATATAAACAAGGATTCCTCCCACAACAAAGATGACAGCACAGAAAGCACTCGCGATTCATGCATGCCCCAGCTTGTCAAACACACTGCACCACAAACCCAACTTTCCAGGCTTTCTTTCTTGGGGATAATGGCTATTGTTTCCTGTTTTCACACCTGCCTCCCAACTGCAAGCCCAACTCCCAAAATTGCATATAAACAAAGCTTCCGCCCACATCAAAGATTACAGCACTGAAAGATCTTGCTCCGCATGGAGTCTCCAGGCTGTCAAACCAAAAGCACCACAAAGACCAAGCTTCCAGGCTTTCTTTCCTGCCGATAAGCGTTGTCATTTCCTGTTTTCACACCTGTCTCCCAACTGCCAGCCCAACTCCCAAAATTGCATATAAACAAAGATTCCTCCCACAACAAAGATGACAGCCCAGAAAGCACTCGCTGTTCATGGACGCCCCAGCTTGGGAAACACACTGCACCACAAACCCAAGTTTCCAGGCTTTCTTTCCTGGGGATAAGGGCTATTGTTTCCTGTTTTAACACCTGTCTCCCAACTGCCAGACCGACTCCCAGAATTGCATGTAAACAAAGATTCCTCCCACAACAAAGATGACAGCACAGAAAGATCTTGCTCCGCATGGAGTCTCCAGGCTGACAAACCAAAAGCACCACAAAGTCAAAGCTTCCAGACTTTCTTTCCTGCCGATAAGCACTGTCATTTCCTGTTTTCACAGCTGCCTCCCAACTGCCAGACCGACTCCCAAAATTGCATATAAACAAAGATTCCGCCAACAGCAAAGATGACAGCACAGAAAGCACTCGCTATTCATGGACACCCCAGCTTGGCAAACACACTGCACCACAAACCCAAGTTTCCAGGTTTTCGGTCCTGGGGATAAGGGCTATTGTTTCTTGTTTTCGCACCTGTCTCCCAACTGCCAGACCGACTCCCAAAATTGCATATAAACAGGGATTCCTCCCACAAAAAAGATGACAGCACAGAAAGCACTCGCTCTAAACGACTTAGTACATCAGAAGCTTTATCTTAGATAATAATGATATCCTATTGTTTAAGCAAATGGGAAGTTCTAAGACATATGTCTTAGTTGGTCCTAGAACATTTAATTTAGGAGTTCGAGGTCGGATAGATCAAGCAGAGACACTACGAGGCCTGATTAGCGAGAAGACCACTCTCCGAACATGACTGCCCCCCCCCGAAGAAATGGACGCTAGATGGCAGTCTTGCTCCACGAATAAAACCCAAGATGCTATATGACCTCAAAATCATAACCTAATTCTCCACTGCTGGGGAAGGGGGAAGGGGTCTCTCAAGCGTCACTGTATTTATATTCCGAAATTTATACTAGATGTTTGATCCATGCATGGCAGAGTACCCCATGTATTCCCAGCTGACATATTAAAGAAATGTTCGATACAATGGTTTCTGGTCATTGGATTGAATCCTTTTTTTTCCCCCTTTGATTCCATGAAATTCCAAAGATATCTTTTAGGGTTTGTTTAATACCGTGAAGTCCCGCCTCTGAGCGCCCCTCAGCCTGCTGCAGATGTGCTGCTTCCACCACATGCAGTTCAGATGTGACAGGCTGTTCCCTGGTCCTCTGAGCAAGAGGAGCAGGAGGAGGGGGGACACAGAAGAGATCTCCTCACGGAGGTTGCAACTCCAGGAAGTTCAAAGCAGGTGGGAGATGCCATGCCACAGCCGAGCTTTCTCTGGGGATGCTGCTTCTCCCATGCACTGCCTCGCCGTAGCACTCGTACCACAGCCCCTGACAAAAGCCCAGGTGGTCTTTGTGGCTAGCAGAACTGCTCCTGCTGCCAGCAGGGATGCTCCTCGAGACAGACCAGGAGAGGCTGACCCGGGGAGCTGAGCCGGGAGGGATGTTCTGCGTCTCGTGCCCCTCGAGCATTCTCAAAAGCGCCTGCCATGGAGGACAATTCAGGAGTCCCCCCGGGCCAGCAAAAGAGAGATGAGAAGGAAGAGATGATGGCCACGAAAAAAGCTCATGGTCTGTCAATCTTGAACTCCTCGAGACCAATCCTCAGCCCTCCCACCTAGCCCGGCCCCGCCGCCTCCGCGGCGCAGAGCTCCGACCGCCGCCCCCGCTGCCGCCGCTCTCGCCGGCCCTCCGGATCCAGCCCGCACCCGACGAGAGCCCGAGAGGCGTCGGCGCCCCGGTACAGTAGCCGGGCTTAGTTGGATGAGGAGGACCGTGGACGGAGACGAGAACAGTGGACGGAGACGAAGACAGAGGAAGGACAGGATGCAGAGAGGCGGCGGGGAGGAGGCGGCCCGGCCGGAGCAGAGACGGGGCTATCGGAGGCAGCGAGAAGCCGTGCGGCGGATGGGCGCATTCGGCGCCGGCGGAGAGCGGGACTGGCGGCGCTGGCCGCGGTTCTGCTCGGTGCGCAAGGCTGGCGCCCGGCGACCGCGGGGCCGCGGCTGGAGTTGCCGTGCAGGTCCCTCCAGGGAGGGAGGCTGCCGTCCTGCCTGGCAGGTTCTTCACACAGCTCCGTCTCCCAACTAGCCTGCCGTCCGTCCCTCCCTCTGCTCCATAAAGTATTCCCTCGGAACACTCACCGGTCTTTTCTTTGTCGAGCCGTTCCCGTTTCCTTGCTTTACTCTCGGTCCTTCAGAGACCTCCTGCAGTCCGTCCTTCCCCTTTTCTACTTTCCTTTCTCTCTTGCTTAGCTCAGTCGCGCAGCTTCCCATTCTTCAGTGACTCCAAAAATCCACCTCTCTTTCCCGCACTCAACTCTCCAGCAAATTCTAATGGGCACTTCCACAACTGCACACCTTGACAGTCTCGCCAAATTCTTCTCCGTACGGTCCTGACTCTTTCTGTGCCCTGTCTTCTGGGAAACAACATCCAGTGCAAAAAGCCATTCTGACGGCTTATTGTCTTTATCTCCCCGCCAGTGTCTGCAGGCAGAGCCCAGGGGTACTAGGACGCATTGGTGGAGACAACGGAAGGCAGTGAGATCATCAGAAAGTGTTCACACGCCAACCTCCGGATCGGCGATTTTATCCCTTTCTACCGGCAGCTCCCGGGTCACAGCACGGAACTCCTCGCGCGCGCTGCTAAAGGGTGCAGAGAGCTGCGTGCGCCAGCGGGGCGGCTGTCGTTGTCCGGAGATGGACGTTGGACCTTCCTCTAACTCTCCGGACCCCCTCTTGGGGACACAGCGCTGTATTCCTTCGCCCTGGCAGACAGGGATTCATTGACACGGTCGCCTTTGGAGCTTTCAGGGGATTTTCTTAGAAGTGCACAACTCGTTTAATACTTTCTACAGGGCAGCAATGTAGCGCCCCTATGACAAAAGGGCGTTTCACTACTACACAAAGCACGGAGAGCAGGAGTTCTCTAAAGGACAGAGAGAAAAGCCAGGGAAAAGAATGGTTTCACAAAAATAAGAGTGGTGTTTCGTGGGAATGCTTTATGGAGCAGAGGGGGGGACGGACGGGAGGCTAGTTGGGAGACTGAGCTCTGTGAAGAACCTGCCAGGCAGGACGGCAGCCTCGAGGGACCTGCACGGCCACCTCATTCGCGGCCACCACGGTCCCCGGGCGCCAGCCTTGCGCACCGAGCAGAACCGCGGCCAGCGCCGCCAGCCCCGCTCCCCAAAGAGCCGCATCCAGCGATCCGCCGCCCGGCCTCCCGCTGCCCCCAACAGCCCCGTCTCTCTGCTCCGGCCGGTCCGCCTCCTCCCCGCCTCCTCTCCCTCCTCTGCTTTCTTCTCCCTCCCCTGCCCTCCTCAACCAGTTCCGTCTCGGCACTCTGCCCCTCAACCTACTGCAGATGTGCTGCTTCCACCACATCCAGTTCAGGTGTGACAGGCTCTTCTCTTGTTCTCTGAGCAAGAGGAGCAGCAGGAGGGACACACAAGAGCTCTCCTCACAGAGGCTGCATCGCCAGCAAGTCCAAAGAAGTTCGGAGATTCTGTGCCACGTCCGAGCTTTCTCTGGGGATGCTGCTTCTCCCATGCACTGCCTCGCCGTAGCACTCGTACCACAGCCCCTGACAAAAGCCCAGGTGGTCTTTGTGGCTAGCAGAACTGCTCCTGCTGCCAGCAGGGATGCTCCTCGAGACAGACCAGGAGAGGCTGACCCGGGGAGCTGAGCCGGGAGGGATGTTCTGCGTCTCGTGCCCCTCGAGCATTCTCAAAAGCGCCTGCCGTGGAGGACAATTCAGGAGTCCCCCCGGGCCAGCAAAAGAGAGATGAGAAGGAAGAGATGATGGCCACGAAAAAAGCTCATGGTCTGTCAATCTTGAACTCCTCGAGACCAATCCTCAGCCCTCCCACCTAGCCCGGCCCCGCCGCCTCCGCGGCGCAGAGCTCCGACCGCCGCCCCGCTGCCGCCGCTCTCGCCGGCCCTCCGGATCCAGCCCGCACCCGACGAGAGCCCGAGAGGCGTCGGCGCCCCGGTACAGTAGCCGGGCTTAGTTGGATGAGGAGGACCGTGGACGGAGACGAGAACAGTGGACGGAGACGAAGACAGAGGAGGGAGAGGAGGCGGAGAGGTGGTGGGGAGGAGGCGGCCCGGCCGGAGCAGAGACGGGGCTATCGGAGGCAGCGAGAAGCCGTGCGGCGGATGGGTGCATTCGGCGCCGCCGGAGAGCGGGACTGGCGGCGCTGGCCGCGGTTCTGCTCGGTGCGCAAGGCTGGCGCCCGGTGACCGCGGGGCCGCGGCTGGAGTTGCCGTGCAGGTCCCTCTCCTGGCCTGTCCCGGGGATCATCCCTACTGGTAACAGGAGCACTTCTGCTGGTGATAAAGACCACCTGGTCTTTTGTCAGGGGATGTGGCACGAGTGCTACGGCGAGGCCTTGCATGGGAGAAGCACCTTCCCCAGAGAAAGCTCGGAGGTGGCATGGCATCTCCCACCTTCTTTGGACTTTCTGGCGATGTGGCCTCTGTGAGGAGAGCTCTTCTGTGTCCCTCCTCCTGCTCCTCTTACTCAGAGGACCAGGGAACAGCCTGTCACATCTGAACTGGATGTGCTGGAACCAGCATATCTGCAGCAGGTTGACGGGCACTCTGAGGCACAGTCCAAAGGTTCATTCCCTTTCCCATTGCTCTCAACTCAGTAAAAGGACATGAAGGACCACCAGGGAAGGGCGTGGTCCATTCCCATGTGCACTGGCTTCTCATCCAGCCCACAGAAGTTCTTTAGCCTTCCCTGGAGAGACACGGATGGACTAGGGCGGGTGACTCTCTTTGCATTGAAGAGACAAGTCTTGAGCACACACCTGCTGGTGGTGTGGGAGATGACCCTGAGCAAGTACAATTGCCATCAGCCTCATGGGGGAGCCTTGAAGTTCTGTGGGACAAAGAGCGTCTGGTGTCACTTCGAATTTACGGTACTAAACCCTGGCAAAGCCCCTGGATGCAGCTCTGGGATGTGCTTCTGTGGACAGAGCTCCCTGTGCCCATCCCTCAGGCCGTGGGGCTTCTCAGATAGTGGCAGAGCAAGTGGCACCTCACAAGGGTTGAGAGGTATCCAGGCTCCGGGCGTGGCAGCAGGAGCCCCAGGAGATACTGCCCCTGCTGCCATGAACTGTCTGTCTGGGTGTGTGCAAGGGAAGGACTCGTGTGTCTGAAAACCCTTGTGTGAGCGAGCAGTGTGCCCCCGCCAGGGCACCACTGACTCTTGGCCAGCTGGCCATCCACCACGATCCCAGAGGCCATTTTCCAGCACTGCTATGCAGCATGTCATTCCCAGTCTGTCCGTACAACCGAGGTTGCCCCATCCCAGGGACAGAATCTGGCACTTCCCCTCGTTGAACTTCCTCTGGTGGATGATTGCGCAAACCTCTAATTTGAGGTCTCTCTGCACTGCCTCCCTCTTCCATGAGGCCCTAGAGTGTCCCAATGGCCCTTTGATTCCAGGGGAATCTGCAGTGTTCAGTGGTCCAGGTGTTACGTGAAGCCCCCTCTTGTCACAATGGCACTAAAATGAGAGAGGATCTCTTTTCTAAACGACTTAGTACATCAGAAGCTTTATCGTAGATAAAAATGATATCCTAATTCTTTTAAGACTTCAGTTATTTTTAGGAGAGAGAATGTAGATAACACATGGAAACGAATAGAGAGTATATCGTATGCCCATCTTCAAGAAATTAGCTTACGCGCCTCTGAAATGTTTTTCAATAAGAGATTGTTCTGTTAAGAAGAAAGTCAATTAAATATTGTTTAAGCAAATGGGAAGTTCTAAGACATATGTCTTAGTTGGTCCTAGAACATTTAATTTAGGAGTTCGAGGTCGGATAGATCAAGCAGAGACACTACGAGGCCTGATTAGCGAGAAGACCACTCTCCGAACATGACTGCCCCCCCCCGAAGAAATGGACGCTAGATGGCAGTCTTGCTCCACGAATAAAACCCAAGATGCTATATGACCTCAAAATCATAACCTAATTCTCCACTGCTGGGGAAGGGGGAAGGGGTCTCTCAAGCGTCACTGTATTTATATTCCGAAATTTATACTAGATGTTTGATCCATGCATGGCAGAGTACCCCATGTATTCCCAGCTGACATATTAAAGAAATGTTCGATACAATGGTTTCTGGTCATTGGATTGAATCCTTTTTTTTCCCCCTTTGATTCCATGAAATTCCAAAGATATCTTTTAGGGTTTGTTTAATACCGTGAAGTCCCGCCTCTGAGCGCCCCTCAGCCTGCTGCAGATGTGCTGCTTCCACCACATGCAGTTCAGATGTGACAGGCTGTTCCCTGGTCCTCTGAGCAAGAGGAGCAGGAGGAGGGGGGACACAGAAGAGATCTCCTCACGGAGGTTGCATCTCCAGGAAGTTCAAAGCAGGTGGGAGATGCCATGCCACAGCCGAGCTTTCTCTGGGGATGCTGCTTCTCCCATGCACTGCCTCGCCGTAGCACTCGTACCACAGCCCCTGACAAAAGCCCAGGTGGTCTTTGTGGCTAGCAGAACTGCTCCTGCTGCCAGCAGGGATGCTCCTCGAGACAGACCAGGAGAGGCTGACCCGGGGAGCTGAGCCGGGAGGGATGTTCTGCGTCTCGTGCCCCTCGAGCATTCTCAAAAGCGCCTGCCGTGGAGGACAATTCAGGAGTCCCCCCGGGCCAGCAAAAGAGAGATGAGAAGGAAGAGATGATGGCCACGAAAAAAGCTCATGGTCTGTCAATCTTGAACTCCTCGAGACCAATCCTCAGCCCTCCCACCTAGCCCGGCCCCGCCGCCTCCGCGGCGCAGAGCTCCGACCGCCGCCCCGCTGCCGCCGCTCTCGCCGGCCCTCCGGATCCAGCCCGCACCCGACGAGAGCCCGAGAGGCGTCGGCGCCCCGGTACAGTAGCCGGGCTTAGTTGGATGAGGAGGACCGTGGACGGAGACGAGAACAGTGGACGGAGACGAAGACAGAGGAGGGAGAGGAGGCGGAGAGGTGGCGGGGAGGAGGCGGCCCGGCCGGAGCAGAGACGGGGCTATCGGAGGCAGCGAGAAGCCGTGCGGCGGATGGGCGCATTCGGCGCCGCCGGAGAGCGGGACTGGCGGCGCTGGCCGCGGTTCTGCTCGGTGCGCAAGGCTGGCGCCCGGTGACCGCGGGGCCGCGGCTGGAGTTGCCGTGCAGGTCCCTCTCCTGGCCTGTCCCGGGGATCATCCCTACTGGTAACAGGAGCACTTCTGCTGGTGATAAAGACCACCTGGTCTTTTGTCAGGGGATGTGGCACGAGTGCTACGGCGAGGCCTTGCATGGGAGAAGCACCTTCCCCAGAGAAAGCTCGGAGGTGGCATGGCATCTCCCACCTTCTTTGGACTTTCTGGCGATGTGGCCTCTGTGAGGAGAGCTCTTCTGTGTCCCTCCTCCTGCTCCTCTTACTCAGAGGACCAGGGAACAGCCTGTCACATCTGAACTGGATGTGCTGGAACCAGCATATCTGCAGCAGGTTGACGGGCACTCTGAGGCACAGTCCAAAGGTTCATTCCCTTTCCCATTGCTCTCAACTCAGTAAAAGGACATGAAGGACCACCAGGGAAGGGCGTGGTCCATTCCCATGTGCACTGGCTTCTCATCCAGCCCACAGAAGTTCTTTAGCCTTCCCTGGAGAGACACGGATGGACTAGGGCGGGTGACTCTCTTTGCATTGAAGAGACAAGTCTTGAGCACACACCTGCTGGTGGTGTGGGAGATGACCCTGAGCAAGTACAATTGCCATCAGCCTCATGGGGGAGCCTTGAAGTTCTGTGGGACAAAGAGCGTCTGGTGTCACTTCGAATTTACGGTACTAAACCCTGGCAAAGCCCCTGGATGCAGCTCTGGGATGTGCTTCTGTGGACAGAGCTCCCTGTGCCCATCCCTCAGGCCGTGGGGCTTCTCAGATAGTGGCAGAGCAAGTGGCACCTCACAAGGGTTGAGAGGTATCCAGGCTCCGGGCGTGGCAGCAGGAGCCCCAGGAGATACTGCCCCTGCTGCCATGAACTGTCTGTCTGGGTGTGTGCAAGGGAAGGACTCGTGTGTCTGAAAACCCTTGTGTGAGCGAGCAGTGTGCCCCCGCCAGGGCACCACTGACTCTTGGCCAGCTGGCCATCCACCACGATCCCAGAGGCCATTTTCCAGCACTGCTATGCAGCATGTCATTCCCAGTCTGTCCGTACAACCGAGGTTGCCCCATCCCAGGGACAGAATCTGGCACTTCCCCTCGTTGAACTTCCTCTGGTGGATGATTGCGCAAACCTCTAATTTGAGGTCTCTCTGCACTGCCTCCCTCTTCCATGAGGCCCTAGAGTGTCCCAATGGCCCTTTGATTCCAGGGGAATCTGCAGTGTTCAGTGGTCCAGGTGTTACGTGAAGCCCCCTCTTGTCACAATGGCACTAAAATGAGAGAGGATCTCTTTTCTAAACGACTTAGTACATCAGAAGCTTTATCGTAGATAAAAATGATATCCTAATTCTTTTAAGACTTCAGTTATTTTTAGGAGAGAGAATGTAGATAACACATGGAAACGAATAGAGAGTATATCGTATGCCCATCTTCAAGAAATTAGCTTACGCGCCTCTGAAATGTTTTTCAATAAGAGATTGTTCTGTTAAGAAGAAAGTCAATTAAATATTGTTTAAGCAAATGGGAAGTTCTAAGACATATGTCTTAGTTGGTCCTAGAACATTTAATTTAGGAGTTCGAGGTCGGATAGATCAAGCAGAGACACTACGAGGCCTGATTAGCGAGAAGACCACTCTCCGAACATGACTGCCCCCCCCCGAAGAAATGGACGCTAGATGGCAGTCTTGCTCCACGAATAAAACCCAAGATGCTATATGACCTCAAAATCATAACCTAATTCTCCACTGCTGGGGAAGGGGGAAGGGGTCTCTCAAGCGTCACTGTATTTATATTCCGAAATTTATACTAGATGTTTGATCCATGCATGGCAGAGTACCCCATGTATTCCCAGCTGACATATTAAAGAAATGTTCGATACAATGGTTTCTGGTCATTGGATTGAATCCTTTTTTTTCCCCCTTTGATTCCATGAAATTCCAAAGATATCTTTTAGGGTTTGTTTAATACCGTGAAGTCCCGCCTCTGAGCGCCCCTCAGCCTGCTGCAGATGTGCTGCTTCCACCACATGCAGTTCAGATGTGACAGGCTGTTCCCTGGTCCTCTGAGCAAGAGGAGCAGGAGGAGGGGGGACACAGAAGAGATCTCCTCACGGAGGTTGCATCTCCAGGAAGTTCAAAGCAGGTGGGAGATGCCATGCCACAGCCGAGCTTTCTCTGGGGATGCTGCTTCTCCCATGCACTGCCTGGCCGTAGCACTCGTACCACAGCCCCTGACAAAAGCCCAGGTGGTCTTTGTGGCTAGCAGAACTGCTCCTGCTGCCAGCAGGGATGCTCCTCGAGACAGACCAGGAGAGGCTGACCCGGGGAGCTGAGCCGGGAGGGATGTTCTGCGTCTCGTGCCCCTCGAGCATTCTCAAAAGCGCCTGCCGTGGAGGACAATTCAGGAGTCCCCCCGGGCCAGCAAAAGAGAGATGAGAAGGAAGAGATGATGGCCACGAAAAAAGCTCATGGTCTGTCAATCTTGAACTCCTCGAGACCAATCCTCAGCCCTCCCACCTAGCCCGGCCCCGCCGCCTCCGCGGCGCAGAGCTCCGACCGCCGCCCCGCTGCCGCCGCTCTCGCCGGCCCTCCGGATCCAGCCCGCACCCGACGAGAGCCCGAGAGGCGTCGGCGCCCCGGTACAGTAGCCGGGCTTAGTTGGATGAGGAGGACCGTGGACGGAGACGAGAACAGTGGACGGAGACGAAGACAGAGGAGGGAGAGGAGGCGGAGAGGTGGCGGGGAGGAGGCGGCCCGGCCGGAGCAGAGACGGGGCTATCGGAGGCAGCGAGAAGCCGTGCGGCGGATGGGCGCATTCGGCGCCGCCGGAGAGCGGGACTGGCGGC
Source organism: Pseudopipra pipra (assembly GCF_036250125.1). Lineage (NCBI taxonomy): Eukaryota > Metazoa > Chordata > Aves > Passeriformes > Pipridae > Pseudopipra > Pseudopipra pipra. Next base: position 21,861 of record NW_026990751.1, on the reverse strand, counting down.
GCTGGCCGCGGTTCTGCTCGGTGCGCAAGGCTGGCGCCCGGTGACCGCGGGGCCGCGGCTGGAGTTGCCGTGCAGGTCCCTCTCCTGGCCTGTCCCGGGGATCATCCCTACTGGTAACAGGAGCACTTCTGCTGGTGATAAAGACCACCTGGTCTTTTGTCAGGGGATGTGGCACGAGTGCTACGGCGAGGCCTTGCATGGGAGAAGCACCTTCCCCAGAGAAAGCTCGGAGGTGGCATGGCATCTCCCACCTTCTTTGGACTTTCTGGCGATGTGGCCTCTGTGAGGAGAGCTCTTCTGTGTCCCTCCTCCTGCTCCTCTTACTCAGAGGACCAGGGAACAGCCTGTCACATCTGAACTGGATGTGCTGGAACCAGCATATCTGCAGCAGGTTGACGGGCACTCTGAGGCACAGTCCAAAGGTTCATTCCCTTTCCCATTGCTCTCAACTCAGTAAAAGGACATGAAGGACCACCAGGGAAGGGCGTGGTCCATTCCCATGTGCACTGGCTTCTCATCCAGCCCACAGAAGTTCTTTAGCCTTCCCTGGAGAGACACGGATGGACTAGGGCGGGTGACTCTCTTTGCATTGAAGAGACAAGTCTTGAGCACACACCTGCTGGTGGTGTGGGAGATGACCCTGAGCAAGTACAATTGCCATCAGCCTCATGGGGGAGCCTTGAAGTTCTGTGGGACAAAGAGCGTCTGGTGTCACTTCGAATTTACGGTACTAAACCCTGGCAAAGCCCCTGGATGCAGCTCTGGGATGTGCTTCTGTGGACAGAGCTCCCTGTGCCCATCCCTCAGGCCGTGGGGCTTCTCAGATAGTGGCAGAGCAAGTGGCACCTCACAAGGGTTGAGAGGTATCCAGGCTCCGGGCGTGGCAGCAGGAGCCCCAGGAGATACTGCCCCTGCTGCCATGAACTGTCTGTCTGGGTGTGTGCAAGGGAAGGACTCGTGTGTCTGAAAACCCTTGTGTGAGCGAGCAGTGTGCCCCCGCCAGGGCACCACTGACTCTTGGCCAGCTGGCCATCCACCACGATCCCAGAGGCCATTTTCCAGCACTGCTATGCAGCATGTCATTCCCAGTCTGTCCGTACAACCGAGGTTGCCCCATCCCAGGGACAGAATCTGGCACTTCCCCTCGTTGAACTTCCTCTGGTGGATGATTGCGCAAACCTCTAATTTGAGGTCTCTCTGCACTGCCTCCCTCTTCCATGAGGCCCTAGAGTGTCCCAATGGCCCTTTGATTCCAGGGGAATCTGCAGTGTTCAGTGGTCCAGGTGTTACGTGAAGCCCCCTCTTGTCACAATGGCACTAAAATGAGAGAGGATCTCTTTTCTAAACGACTTAGTACATCAGAAGCTTTATCGTAGATAAAAATGATATCCTAATTCTTTTAAGACTTCAGTTATTTTTAGGAGAGAGAATGTAGATAACACATGGAAACGAATAGAGAGTATATCGTATGCCCATCTTCAAGAAATTAGCTTACGCGCCTCTGAAATGTTTTTCAATAAGAGATTGTTCTGTTAAGAAGAAAGTCAATTAAATATTGTTTAAGCAAATGGGAAGTTCTAAGACATATGTCTTAGTTGGTCCTAGAACATTTAATTTAGGAGTTCGAGGTCGGATAGATCAAGCAGAGACACTACGAGGCCTGATTAGCGAGAAGACCACTCTCCGAACATGACTGCCCCCCCCCGAAGAAATGGACGCTAGATGGCAGTCTTGCTCCACGAATAAAACCCAAGATGCTATATGACCTCAAAATCATAACCTAATTCTCCACTGCTGGGGAAGGGGGAAGGGGTCTCTCAAGCGTCACTGTATTTATATTCCGAAATTTATACTAGATGTTTGATCCATGCATGGCAGAGTACCCCATGTATTCCCAGCTGACATATTAAAGAAATGTTCGATACAATGGTTTCTGGTCATTGGATTGAATCCTTTTTTTTCCCCCTTTGATTCCATGAAATTCCAAAGATATCTTTTAGGGTTTGTTTAATACCGTGAAGTCCCGCCTCTGAGCGCCCCTCAGCCTGCTGCAGATGTGCTGCTTCCACCACATGCAGTTCAGATGTGACAGGCTGTTCCCTGGTCCTCTGAGCAAGAGGAGCAGGAGGAGGGGGGACACAGAAGAGATCTCCTCACGGAGGTTGCATCTCCAGGAAGTTCAAAGCAGGTGGGAGATGCCATGCCACAGCCGAGCTTTCTCTGGGGATGCTGCTTCTCCCATGCACTGCCTCGCCGTAGCACTCGTACCACAGCCCCTGACAAAAGCCCAGGTGGTCTTTGTGGCTAGCAGAACTGCTCCTGCTGCCAGCAGGGATGCTCCTCGAGACAGACCAGGAGAGGCTGACCCGGGGAGCTGAGCCGGGAGGGATGTTCTGCGTCTCGTGCCCCTCGAGCATTCTCAAAAGCGCCTGCCGTGGAGGACAATTCAGGAGTCCCCCCGGGCCAGCAAAAGAGAGATGAGAAGGAAGAGATGATGGCCACGAAAAAAGCTCATGGTCTGTCAATCTTGAACTCCTCGAGACCAATCCTCAGCCCTCCCACCTAGCCCGGCCCCGCCGCCTCCGCGGCGCAGAGCTCCGACCGCCACCCCGCTGCCGCCGCTCTCGCCGGCCCTCCGGATCCAGCCCGCACCCGACGAGAGCCCGAGAGGCGTCGGCGCCCCGGTACAGTAGCCGGGCTTAGTTGGATGAGGAGGACCGTGGACGGAGACGAGAACAGTGGACGGAGACGAAGACAGAGGAGGGAAAGGAGGTGGGGAGGAGGCGGCCCGGCCGGAGCAGAGACGGGGCTATCGGAGGCAGCGAGAAGCCGTGCGGCGGATGGGCGCATTCGGCGCCGGCGGAGAGCGGGACTGGCGGCGCTGGCCGCGGTTCTTCTCGGTGCGCAAGGCTGGCGCCCGGCGACCGCGGGGCCGCGGCTGGAGTTGCCGTGCAGGTCCCTCCAGGGAGGGAGGCTGCCGTCCTGCCTGGCAGGTTCTTCACACAGCTCCGTCTCCCAACTAGCCTGCTGTCCGTCCCTCCCTCTGCTCCATAAAGTATTCCCTCGGAACACTCACCGGTCTTTTCTTTGTCGAGCCGTTCCCGTTTCCTTGCTTTACTCTCGGTCCTTCAGAGACCTCCTGCAGTCCGTCCTTCCCCTTTTCTACTTTCCTTTCTCTCTTGCTTAGCTCAGTCGCGCAGCTTCCCATTCTTCAGTGACTCCAAAAATCCACCTCTCTTTCCCGCACTCAACTCTCCAGCAAATTCTAATGGGCACTTCCACAACTGCACACCTTGACAGTCTCGCCAAATTCTTCTCCGTACGGTCCTGACTCTTTCTGTGCCCTGTCTTCTGGGAAACAACATCCAGTGCAAAAAGCCATTCTGACGGCTTGTTGTCTTTATCTCCCCGCCAGTGTCTGCAGGCAGAGCCCAGGGGTACTAGGACGCATTGGTGGAGACAACGGAAGGCAGTGAGATCATCAGAAAGTGTTCACACGCCAACCTCCGGATCGGCGATTTTATCCCTTTCTACCGGCAGCTCCCGGGTCACAGCACGGAACTCCTCGCGCGCGCTGCTAAAGGGTGCAGAGAGCTGCGTGCGCCAGCGGGGCGGCTGTCGTTGTCCGGAGATGGACGTTGGACCTTCCTCTAACTCTCCGGACCCCCTCTTGGGGACACGGTGCTGTATTCCTTCGCCCTGGCAGACAGGGATTCATTGACACGGTCGCCTTTGGAGCTTTCAGGGGATTTTCTTAGAAATGCACAACTCGTTTAATACTTTCTACAGGGCAGCAATGTAGCGCCCCTATGACAAAAGGGCGTTTCACTACTACACAAAGCACGGACAGCAGGAGTTCTCTAAAGGACAGAGAGAAAAGCCAGGGAAAAGAATGGCTTCACAAAAATAAGAGTGGTGAGTGTTTCGTGGGAATGCTTTATGGAGCAGAGGGGGGGACGGACGGGAGGCTAGTTGGGAGACTGAGCTCTGTGAAGAACCTGCCAGGCAGGACGGCAGCCTCGAGGGACCTGCACGGCCACCTCATTCGCGGCCACCACGGTCCCCGGGCGCCAGCCTTGCGCACCGAGCAGAACTGCGGCCAGCGCCGCCAGCCCCGCTCCCCAAAGAGCCGCATCCAGCGATCCGCCGCCCGGCCTCCCGCTGCCCCCAACAGCCCCGTCTCTCTGCTCCGGCCGGTCCGCCTCCTCCCCGCCTCCTCTCCCTCCTCTGCTTTCTTCTCCCTCCCCTGCCCTCCTCAACCAGTTCCGTCTCGGCACTCTGCCCCTCAACCTGCTGCAGATGTGCTGCTTCCACCACATCCAGTTCAGGTGTGACAGGCTCTTCTCTTGTTCTCTGAGCAAGAGGAGCAGCAGGAGGGACACACAAGAGCTCTCCTCACAGAGGCTGCATCGCCAGCAAGTCCAAAGAAGTTCGGAGATTCTGTGCCACGTCCGAGCTTTCTCTGGGGATGCTGCTTCTCCCATGCACTGCCTCGCCGTAGCACTCGTACCACAGCCCCTGACAAAAGCCCAGGTGGTCTTTGTGGCTAGCAGAACTGCTCCTGCTGCCAGCAGGGATGCTCCTCGAGACAGACCAGGAGAGGCTTACCCGGGGAGCTGAGCCGGGAGGGATGTTCTGCGTCTCGTGCCCCTCGAGCATTCTCAAAAGCGCCTGCCGTGGAGGACAATTCAGGAGTCCCCCCGGGCCAGCAAAAGAGAGATGAGAAGGAAGAGATGATGGCCACGAAAAAAGCTCATGGTCTGTCAATCTTGAACTCCTCGAGACCAATCCTCAGCTCTGCCACCTAGCCCGGCCCCGCCGCCTCCGCGGTGCAGAGCTCCGACCGCCGCCCCGCTGCCGCCGCTCTCGCCGGCCCTCCGGATCCAGCCCGCACCCGACGAGAGCCCGAGAGGCGTCGGCGCCCGGGTACAGTAGCCGGGCTTAGTTGGATGAGGAGGACCGTGGACGGAGACGAGAACAGTGGACGGAGACGAAGACAGAGGAGGGAGAGGAGGCGGAGAGGTGGTGGGGAGGAGGCGACCCGGCCGGAGCAGAGACGGGGCTATCGGAGGCAGCGAGAAGCCGTGCGGCGGATGGGCGCATTCGGCGCCGGCGGAGAGCGGGACTGGCGGCACTGGCCGCGGTTCTGCTCGGTGCGCAAGGCTGGCGCCCGGCGACCGCGGGGCCGCGGCTGGAGTTGCCGTGCAGGTCCCTCTCCTGGCCTGTCCCGGGGATCATCCCTACTGGTAACAGGAGCACTTCTGCTGGTGATAAAGACCACCTGGTCTTTTGTCAGGGGATGTGGCACGAGTGCTACGGCGAGGCCTTGCATGGGAGAAGCACCTTCCCCAGAGAAAGCTCGGAGGTGGCATGGCATCTCCCACCTTCTTTGGACTTTCTGGCGATGTGGCCTCTGTGAGGAGATCTCTTCTGTGTCCCTCCTCCTGCTCCTCTTACTCAGAGGACCAGGGAACAGCCTGTCACATCTGAACTGGATGTGCTGGAACCAGCATATCTGCAGCAGGTTGACGGGCACTCTGAGGCACAGTCCAAAGGTTCATTCCCTTTCCCATTGCTCTCAACTCAGTAAAAGGACATGAAGGACCACCAGGGAAGGGCGTGGTCCATTCCCATGTGCACTGGCTTCTCATCCAGCCCACAGAAGTTCTTTAGCCTTCCCTGGAGAGACACGGATAAACTAGGGCGGGTGACTCTCTTTGCATTGAAGAGACAAGTCTTGAGCACACACCTGGTGGTGGTGTCATAGTAGTCAAGCCTCATCATCACAGTGAATTGATAAAGCCCAGACACCTCATAATTGTTCAGGCCTCATCATGGCACTGACCTCATAAAGCGCAGACATGTCATAATGGTGCAGGCCTCATCATCACACTGACCTCATAAAGCCCAGACATGTCATAATGGCCCAGGCCTCCTCATGGCACTGACCTCATAAAGCCCAGGCATGTCATAATGGTGCAGGTCTCATCATGGCACTGACCTCATAAAGAACAGACACCTCATAATGGCCCAGGCCGCCCCATGGCACTGACCTCATAAAGCCCAGGCATGTCATAATGGTGCAGACCTCACCATCACAGTTACCTCATAAAGCCCAGACATGTCATAATCGTGCAGGCCTCCTCATGGCACTGACCTCATAAAACTCAGACATGTCATAATGGTTCAGGCCTCATCATGGCACTGACCTCATAAAGTCGAGACATGTCATAATGGTGCAGGCCTCATCATCACACTGACCTCATAAAGCCCAGACATGTCATAATGGTGCAGGCCTCATCATAACAGTGACCTCATAAAACCCAGACACCTAATAACAGTGCAGGCCTCCTCATGGCACTAACCTCTTAAAGCCCAGACATGTCATATTGGTGCAAGCCTCATCATCGTAGTTACCTCATACAGCCCAGACACCTCAGAATAGTGCAGGTCTCATGATCACACTGACCTCATAAAGCCCAGACACCTCATAATGGTGCACACCTCATAATCACATTGACCTCATAAAGCCCAGACATCTCATATTGGTGCAGGCCTCATCATCACACTGACCTCATAATGCCCAAACACATCATAATGGTGCAGGCCTAATCATGGCACTGACCTCTCAAAGCCCAGACATGTCAAAATGGTGCAGTTCTCATCATCACTGTGACCTCATATATCCCAGACATGTCATAATGGTGCAGGTCTCATCACGGCACTGACCTCATAAAGCCCAGACATGTCATAATGATGCAGGCGACATCATCACACTGAACTCATAACGCCCAGACACGTCATAATGGTGCAGGCATCATCATGGCACTGACATCATAAAGCCCAGACATGTCATTATGGTGCAGGCTTCATCATCACGATGACCTGATAAAGCCCAGAAACCTCATAATTGTTCAGGCCTCATCATGGCACTGACCTCAGAAAGCGCAGACATATCATAATAGTGCAGGCCTCATCCTCACACCGACCTCATAAAGCCTAGACATGTCATAATGATGCAGGCGACATCATCACACTGACCTCATAACGCCCAGACACGTCATAATGGTGCAGGCCTCATCATGGCACTGACCTCATAAAGCCCAGACATGTCATAATGGTGCAGGTTTCATCATCACAGTGACCTGATAAAGCCCAGACACCTCATAATTGTTCAGGCCTCATCATGGCACTGACCTCATAAAGCCCAGACATGTCATAATGGCCCAGGCCTCCTCATGGCACTGACCTCATAAAGCCCAGGCATGTCATAATGGTGCAGGCCTCAGCCTCACACTGACCTTATAATGCCCAGACACCTCATAATGGTGCAGGCCTCATCATCACACTGACCTCATAAAGCCCAGACAAGTCATAGTGGTGCAGGTCTCATCATCACACTTACCTCAAAAAGCCCAGACATGTCATAATCGTGCAGGCCTCCTCATGGCACTGACCTCATAAAACTCAGACATGTCATAATGGTTCAGGCCTCATCATGGCACTGACCTCATAAAGCCGAGACATGTCATAATGGTGCAGGCCTAATCATCACACTGACCTCATAAACCCAGACATGTCATAATGGTGCAGGTCTCATCATGGCACTGACCTCATAATGCCCAAACACATCATAATGGTGCTGGCCTCATCATGGCATAAACATTATAATGCCCAGACACCTCATAATGGTGAAGGCCTCATCATCACACTGACCTCATAAAATCCAGACATGTCATAATGTTGCAGGCCTCATCATGGCACTGACCTCTCAAAGCCCAGACATGTCATAATGGTGCAGTTCTCATCATCACTGTGACCTCATATATCCCAGACATGTCATAATGGTACAGGCCTCATCATGGCACTGACCTCATAAAGCCCAGACATGTCATAATGGTGCAGGCGTCATCATCACACTGACCTCATAACGCCCAGACACGTCATGATGGTGCAGGCCTCATCATGGCACTGACCTCATAAAGCCCAGACATGTCATTACGGCGCAGGCTTCATCATCACAGTGACATGATAAAGCCCAGACACCTCATAATTGTTCAGGCCTCATCATGGCACTGACCTCATAAAGCGCAGACATGTCATAATGGTGCAGGCCTCATCATCACACTGACCTCATAAAGCCCAGACATGTCATAATGGCCCAGGCCTCCTCATGGCACTGACCTCATAAAGCCCAGGCATGTCATAATGGTGCAGGTCTCATCATGGCACTGACCTCATAAAGAACAGACACCTCATAATGGCCCAGGCCGCCCCATGGCACTGACCTCATAAAGCCCAGGCATGTCATAATGGTGCAGGTCTCATCACGGCACTGACCTCATAAAGCCCAGACATGTCATAATGGTGCAGACCTCACCATCACAGTTACCTCATAAAGCCCAGACATGTCATAATCGTGCAGGCCTCCTCATGGCACTGACCTCATAAAACTCAGACATGTCATAATGGTTCAGGCCTCATCATGGCACTTACCTCATAAAGCCCAGGCATGTCATAATGGTGCAGGCCTCATCATCACACTGACCTCATAAAGCCCAGACATGTCATAATGGTGCAGGCCTCAGCCTCACACTGACCTTATAATGCCCAGACATCTCATAACAGTGCAGGCCTCCTCATGGCACTAACCTCTTAAAGCCCAGACATGTCATATTGGTGCAAGCCTCATCATCGTAGTTACCTCATACAGCCCAGACACCTCAGAATAGTGCAGGTCTCATGATCACACTGACCTCATAAAGCCCAGACACCTCATAATGGTGCACACCTCATAATCACATTGACCTCATAAAGCCCAGACTTCTCATATTGGTGCAGGCCTCATCATCACACTGACCTCATAATGCCCAAACACATCATAATGGTGCAGGCCTCATCATGGCATAAACCTCATAAAGCCCAGACATGTCATAATGGTGCAGTTCTCATCATCACTGTGACCTCATATATCCCAGACATGTCATAATGGTGCAGGTCTCATCACGGCACTGACCTCATAAAGCCCAGACATGTCATAATGATGCAGGCGACATCATCACACTGAACTCATAACGCCCAGACACGTCATGATGGTGCAGGCCTCATCATGGCACTGACATCATAAAGCCCAGACATGTCATAATGATGCAGGCGACATCATCACACTGAACTCATAACGCCCAGACACGTCATAATGGTGCAGGCCTCATCATGGCACTGACATCATAAAGCCCAGACATGTCATTATGGTGCAGGCTTCATCATCACGATGACCTGATAAAGCCCAGAAACCTCATAATTGTTCAGGCCTCATCATGGCACTGACCTCAGAAAGCGCAGACATATCATAATAGTGCAGGCCTCATCCTCACACTGACCTCATAAAGCCTAGACAAGTCATAATGATGCAGGCGACATCATCACACTGACCTCATAACGCCCAGACACGTCATAATGGTGCAGGCCTCATCATGGCACTGACATCATAAAGCCCAGACATGTCATAATGGTGCAGGCTTCATCATCACAGTGACCTGATAAAGCCCAGACACCTCATAATTGTTCAGGCCTCATCATGGCACTGACCTCATAAAGCGCAGACATGTCATAATGGTGCAGGCCTCATCATCACACTGACCTCATAAAGCCCAGACATGTCATAATGGCCCAGGCCTCCTCATGGCACTGACCTCATAAAGAACAGACACCTCATAATGGCCCAGGCCGCCCCATGGCACTGACCTCATAAAGCCCAGGCATGTCATAATGGTGCAGACCTCACCATCACAGTTACCTCATAAAGCCCAGACATGTCATAATCGTGCAGGCCTCCTCATGGCACTGACCTCATAAAACTCAGACATGTCATAATGGTTCAGGCCTCATCATGGCACTGACCTCATAAAGTCGAGACATGTCATAATGGTGCAGGTCTCATCATCACACTGACCTCATAAAGCCCAGACATGTCATAATGGTGCAGGCCTCATCATAACAGTGACCTCATAAAACCCAGACACCTCATAACAGTGCAGGCCTCCTCATGGCACTAACCTCTTAAAGCCCAGACATGTCATATTGGTGCAAGCCTCATCATCGTAGTTACCTCATACAGCCCAGACACCTCAGAATAGTGCAGGTCTCATGATCACACTGACCTCATAAAGCCCAGACACCTCATAATGGTGCACACCTCATAATCACATTGACCTCATAAAGCCCAGACATCTCATATTGGTGCAGGCCTCATCATCACACTGACCTCATAATGCCCAAACACATCATAATGGTGCAGGCCTAATCATGGCACTGACCTCTCAAAGCCCAGACATGTCAAAATGGTGCAGTTCTCATCATCACTGTGACCTCATATATCCCAGACATGTCATAATGGTGCAGGTCTCATCACGGCACTGACCTCATAAAGCCCAGACATGTCATAATGATGCAGGCGACATCATCACACTGAACTCATAACGCCCAGACACGTCATAATGGTGCAGGCCTCATCATGGCACTGACATCATAAAGCCCAGACATGTCATTATGGTGCAGGCTTCATCATCACGATGACCTGATAAAGCCCAGAAACCTCATAATTGTTCAGGCCTCATCATGGCACTGACCTCAGAAAGCGCAGACATATCATAATAGTGCAGGCCTCATCCTCACACCGACCTCATAAAGCCTAGACATGTCATAATGATGCAGGCAACATCATCACACTGACCTCATAACGCCCAGACACGTCATAATGGTGCAGGCCTCATCATGGCACTGACCTCATAAAGCCCAGACATGTCATAATGGTGCAGGTTTCATCATCACAGTGACCTGATAAAGCCCAGACACCTCATAATTGTTCAGGCCTCATCATGGCACTGACCTCATAAAGCCCAGACATGTCATAATGGCCCAGGCCTCCTCATGGCACTGACCTCATAAAGCCCAGACATGTCATAATGGTGCAGGCCTCAGCCTCACACTGACCTTATAATGCCCAGACACCTCATAATGGTGCAGGCCTCATCATCACACTGACCTCATAAAGCCCAGACAAGTCATAGTGGTGCAGGTCTCATCATCACACTTACCTCAAAAAGCCCAGACATGTCATAATCGTGCAGGCCTCCTCATGGCACTGACCTCATAAAACTCAGACATGTCATAATGGTTCAGGCCTCATCATGGCACTGACCTCATAAAGCCGAGACATGTCATAATGGTGCAGGCCTAATCATCACACTGACCTCATAAACCCAGACATGTCATAATGGTACAGGTCTCATCATGGCACTGACCTCATAATGCCCAAACACATCATAATGGTGCTGGCCTCATCATGGCATAAACATTATAATGCCCAGACACCTCATAATGGTGAAGGCCTCATCATCACACTGACCTCATAAAATCCAGACATGTCATAATGTTGCAGGCCTCATCATGGCACTGACCTCTCAAAGCCCAGACATGTCATAATGGTGCAGTTCTCATCATCACTGTGACCTCATATATCCCAGACATGTCATAATGGTACAGGCCTCATCATGGCACTGACCTCATAAAGCCCAGACATGTCATAATGGTGCAGGCGTCATCATCACACTGACCTCATAACGCCCAGACACGTCATGATGGTGCAGGCCTCATCATGGCACTGACCTCATAAAGCCCAGACATGTCATTACGGCGCAGGCTTCATCATCACAGTGACCTGATAAAGCCCAGACACCTCATAATTGTTCAGGCCTCATCATGGCACTGACCTCATAAAGCGCAGACATGTCATAATGGTGCAGGCCTCATCATCACACTGACCTCATAAAGCCCAGACATGTCATAATGGCCCAGGCCTCCTCATGGCACTGACCTCATAAAGCCCAGGCATGTCATAATGGTGCAGGTCTCATCATGGCACTGACCTCATAAAGAACAGACACCTCATAATGGCCCAGGCCGCCCCATGGCACTGACCTCATAAAGCCCAGGCATGTCATAATGGTGCAGGTCTCATCACGGCACTGACCTCATAAAGCCCAGACATGTCATAATGGTGCAGACCTCACCATCACAGTTACCTCATAAAGCCCAGACATGTCATAATCGTGCAGGCCTCCTCATGGCACTGACCTCATAAAACTCAGACATGTCATAATGGTTCAGGCCTCATCATGGCACTTACCTCATAAAGCCCAGGCATGTCATAATGGTGCAGGCCTCATCATCACACTGACCTCATAAAGCCCAGACATGTCATAATGGTGCAGGCCTCAGCCTCACACTGACCTTATAATGCCCAGACATCTCATAACAGTGCAGGCCTCCTCATGGCACTAACCTCTTAAAGCCCAGACATGTCATATTGGTGCAAGCCTCATCATCGTAGTTACCTCATACAGCCCAGACACCTCAGAATAGTGCAGGTCTCATGATCACACTGACCTCATAAAGCCCAGACACCTCATAATGGTGCACACCTCATAATCACATTGACCTCATAAAGCCCAGACTTCTCATATTGGTGCAGGCCTCATCATCACACTGACCTCATAATGCCCAAACACATCATAATGGTGCAGGCCTCATCATGGCATAAACCTCATAAAGCCCAGACATGTCATAATGGTGCAGTTCTCATCATCACTGTGACCTCATATATCCCAGACATGTCATAATGGTGCAGGTCTCATCACGGCACTGACCTCATAAAGCCCAGACATGTCATAATGATGCAGGCGACATCATCACACTGAACTCATAACGCCCAGACACGTCATGATGGTGCAGGCCTCATCATGGCACTGACATCATAAAGCCCAGACATGTCATAATGATGCAGGCGACATCATCACACTGAACTCATAACGCCCAGACACGTCATAATGGTGCAGGCCTCATCATGGCACTGACATCATAAAGCCCAGACATGTCATTATGGTGCAGGCTTCATCATCACGATGACCTGATAAAGCCCAGAAACCTCATAATTGTTCAGGCCTCATCATGGCACTGACCTCAGAAAGCGCAGACATATCATAATAGTGCAGGCCTCATCCTCACACTGACCTCATAAAGCCTAGACAAGTCATAATGATGCAGGCGACATCATCACACTGACCTCATAACGCCCAGACACGTCATAATGGTGCAGGCCTCATCATGGCACTGACATCATAAAGCCCAGACATGTCATAATGGTGCAGGCTTCATCATCACAGTGACCTGATAAAGCCCAGACACCTCATAATTGTTCAGGCCTCATCATGGCACTGACCTCATAAAGCGCAGACATGTCATAATGGTGCAGGCCTCATCATCACACTGACCTCATAAAGCCCAGACATGTCATAATGGCCCAGGCCTCCTCATGGCACTGACCTCATAAAGAACAGACACCTCATAATGGCCCAGGCCGCCCCATGGCACTGACCTCATAAAGCCCAGGCATGTCATAATGGTGCAGACCTCACCATCACAGTTACCTCATAAAGCCCAGACATGTCATAATCGTGCAGGCCTCCTCATGGCACTGACCTCATAAAACTCAGACATGTCATAATGGTTCAGGCCTCCTCATGGCACTGACCTCATAAAGTCGAGACATGTCATAATGGTGCAGGTCTCATCATCACACTGACCTCATAAAGCCCAGACATGTCATAATGGTGCAGGCCTCATCATAACAGTGACCTCATAAAACCCAGACACCTCATAACAGTGCAGGCCTCCTCATGGCACTAACCTCTTAAAGCCCAGACATGTCATATTGGTGCAAGCCTCATCATCGTAGTTACCTCATACAGCCCAGACACCTCAGAATAGTGCAGGTCTCATGATCACACTGACCTCATAAAGCCCAGACACCTCATAATGGTGCACACCTCATAATCACATTGACCTCATAAAGCCCAGACATCTCATATTGGTGCAGGCCTCATCATCACACTGACCTCATAATGCCCAAACACATCATAATGGTGCAGGCCTAATCATGGCACTGACCTCTCAAAGCCCAGACATGTCAAAATGGTGCAGTTCTCATCATCACTGTGACCTCATATATCCCAGACATGTCATAATGGTGCAGGTCTCATCACGGCACTGACCTCATAAAGCCCAGACATGTCATAATGATGCAGGCGACATCATCACACTGAACTCATAACGCCCAGACACGTCATAATGGTGCAGGCCTCATCATGGCACTGACATCATAAAGCCCAGACATGTCATTATGGTGCAGGCTTCATCATCACGATGACCTGATAAAGCCCAGAAACCTCATAATTGTTCAGGCCTCATCATGGCACTGACCTCAGAAAGCGCAGACATATCATAATAGTGCAGGCCTCATCCTCACACTGACCTCATAAAGCCTAGACAAGTCATAATGATGCAGGCGACATCATCACACTGACCTCATAACGCCCAGACACGTCATAATGGTGCAGGCCTCATCATGGCACTGACATCATAAAGCCCAGACATGTCATAATGGTGCAGGCTTCATCATCACAGTGACCTGATAAAGCCCAGACACCTCATAATTGTTCAGGCCTCATCATGGCACTGACCTCATAAAGCGCAGACATGTCATAATGGTGCAGGCCTCATCATCACACTGACCTCATAAAGCCCAGACATGTCATAATGGCCCAGGCCTCCTCATGGCACTGACCTCATAAAGAACAGACACCTCATAATGGCCCAGGCCGCCCCATGGCACTGACCTCATAAAGCCCAGGCATGTCATAATGGTGCAGACCTCACCATCACAGTTACCTCATAAAGCCCAGACATGTCATAATCGTGCAGGCCTCCTCATGGCACTGACCTCATAAAACTCAGACATGTCATAATGGTTCAGGCCTCATCATGGCACTGACCTCATAAAGTCGAGACATGTCATAATGGTGCAGGTCTCATCATCACACTGACCTCATAAAGCCCAGACATGTCATAATGGTGCAGGCCTCATCATAACAGTGACCTCATAAAACCCAGACACCTCATAACAGTGCAGGCCTCCTCATGGCACTAACCTCTTAAAGCCCAGACATGTCATATTGGTGCAAGCCTCATCATCGTAGTTACCTCATACAGCCCAGACACCTCAGAATAGTGCAGGTCTCATGATCACACTGACCTCATAAAGCCCAGACACCTCATAATGGTGCACACCTCATAATCACATTGACCTCATAAAGCCCAGACATCTCATATTGGTGCAGGCCTCATCATCACACTGACCTCATAATGCCCAAACACATCATAATGGTGCAGGCCTAATCATGGCACTGACCTCTCAAAGCCCAGACATGTCAAAATGGTGCAGTTCTCATCATCACTGTGACCTCATATATCCCAGACATGTCATAATGGTGCAGGTCTCATCACGGCACTGACCTCATAAAGCCCAGACATGTCATAATGATGCAGGCGACATCATCACACTGAACTCATAACGCCCAGACACGTCATAATGGTGCAGGCCTCATCATGGCACTGACATCATAAAGCCCAGACATGTCATTATGGTGCAGGCTTCATCATCACGATGACCTGATAAAGCCCAGAAACCTCATAATTGTTCAGGCCTCATCATGGCACTGACCTCAGAAAGCGCAGACATATCATAATAGTGCAGGCCTCATCCTCACACCGACCTCATAAAGCCTAGACATGTCATAATGATGCAGGCAACATCATCACACTGACCTCATAACGCCCAGACACGTCATAATGGTGCAGGCCTCATCATGGCACTGACCTCATAAAGCCCAGACATGTCATAATGGTGCAGGTTTCATCATCACAGTGACCTGATAAAGCCCAGACACCTCATAATTGTTCAGGCCTCATCATGGCACTGACCTCATAAAGCCCAGACATGTCATAATGGCCCAGGCCTCCTCATGGCACTGACCTCATAAAGCCCAGACATGTCATAATGGTGCAGGCCTCAGCCTCACACTGACCTTATAATGCCCAGACACCTCATAATGGTGCAGGCCTCATCATCACACTGACCTCATAAAGCCCAGACAAGTCATAGTGGTGCAGGTCTCATCATCACACTTACCTCAAAAAGCCCAGACATGTCATAATCGTGCAGGCCTCCTCATGGCACTGACCTCATAAAACTCAGACATGTCATAATGGTTCAGGCCTCATCATGGCACTGACCTCATAAAGCCGAGACATGTCATAATGGTGCAGGCCTAATCATCACACTGACCTCATAAACCCAGACATGTCATAATGGTACAGGTCTCATCATGGCACTGACCTCATAATGCCCAAACACATCATAATGGTGCTGGCCTCATCATGGCATAAACATTATAATGCCCAGACACCTCATAATGGTGAAGGCCTCATCATCACACTGACCTCATAAAATCCAGACATGTCATAATGTTGCAGGCCTCATCATGGCACTGACCTCTCAAAGCCCAGACATGTCATAATGGTGCAGTTCTCATCATCACTGTGACCTCATATATCCCAGACATGTCATAATGGTACAGGCCTCATCATGGCACTGACCTCATAAAGCCCAGACATGTCATAATGGTGCAGGCGTCATCATCACACTGACCTCATAACGCCCAGACACGTCATGATGGTGCAGGCCTCATCATGGCACTGACCTCATAAAGCCCAGACATGTCATTACGGCGCAGGCTTCATCATCACAGTGACCTGATAAAGCCCAGACACCTCATAATTGTTCAGGCCTCATCATGGCACTGACCTCATAAAGCGCAGACATGTCATAATGGTGCAGGCCTCATCATCACACTGACCTCATAAAGCCCAGACATGTCATAATGGCCCAGGCCTCCTCATGGCACTGACCTCATAAAGCCCAGGCATGTCATAATGGTGCAGGTCTCATCATGGCACTGACCTCATAAAGAACAGACACCTCATAATGGCCCAGGCCGCCCCATGGCACTGACCTCATAAAGCCCAGGCATGTCATAATGGTGCAGGTCTCATCACGGCACTGACCTCATAAAGCCCAGACATGTCATAATGGTGCAGACCTCACCATCACAGTTACCTCATAAAGCCCAGACATGTCATAATCGTGCAGGCCTCCTCATGGCACTGACCTCATAAAACTCAGACATGTCATAATGGTTCAGGCCTCATCATGGCACTTACCTCATAAAGCCCAGGCATGTCATAATGGTGCAGGCCTCATCATCACACTGACCTCATAAAGCCCAGACATGTCATAATGGTGCAGGCCTCAGCCTCACACTGACCTTATAATGCCCAGACATCTCATAACAGTGCAGGCCTCCTCATGGCACTAACCTCTTAAAGCCCAGACATGTCATATTGGTGCAAGCCTCATCATCGTAGTTACCTCATACAGCCCAGACACCTCAGAATAGTGCAGGTCTCATGATCACACTGACCTCATAAAGCCCAGACACCTCATAATGGTGCACACCTCATAATCACATTGACCTCATAAAGCCCAGACTTCTCATATTGGTGCAGGCCTCATCATCACACTGACCTCATAATGCCCAAACACATCATAATGGTGCAGGCCTCATCATGGCATAAACCTCATAAAGCCCAGACATGTCATAATGGTGCAGTTCTCATCATCACTGTGACCTCATATATCCCAGACATGTCATAATGGTGCAGGTCTCATCACGGCACTGACCTCATAAAGCCCAGACATGTCATAATGATGCAGGCGACATCATCACACTGAACTCATAACGCCCAGACACGTCATGATGGTGCAGGCCTCATCATGGCACTGACATCATAAAGCCCAGACATGTCATAATGATGCAGGCGACATCATCACACTGAACTCATAACGCCCAGACACGTCATAATGGTGCAGGCCTCATCATGGCACTGACATCATAAAGCCCAGACATGTCATTATGGTGCAGGCTTCATCATCACGATGACCTGATAAAGCCCAGAAACCTCATAATTGTTCAGGCCTCATCATGGCACTGACCTCAGAAAGCGCAGACATATCATAATAGTGCAGGCCTCATCCTCACACTGACCTCATAAAGCCTAGACAAGTCATAATGATGCAGGCGACATCATCACACTGACCTCATAACGCCCAGACACGTCATAATGGTGCAGGCCTCATCATGGCACTGACATCATAAAGCCCAGACATGTCATAATGGTGCAGGCTTCATCATCACAGTGACCTGATAAAGCCCAGACACCTCATAATTGTTCAGGCCTCATCATGGCACTGACCTCATAAAGCGCAGACATGTCATAATGGTGCAGGCCTCATCATCACACTGACCTCATAAAGCCCAGACATGTCATAATGGCCCAGGCCTCCTCATGGCACTGACCTCATAAAGAACAGACACCTCATAATGGCCCAGGCCGCCCCATGGCACTGACCTCATAAAGCCCAGGCATGTCATAATGGTGCAGACCTCACCATCACAGTTACCTCATAAAGCCCAGACATGTCATAATCGTGCAGGCCTCCTCATGGCACTGACCTCATAAAACTCAGACATGTCATAATGGTTCAGGCCTCCTCATGGCACTGACCTCATAAAGTCGAGACATGTCATAATGGTGCAGGTCTCATCATCACACTGACCTCATAAAGCCCAGACATGTCATAATGGTGCAGGCCTCATCATAACAGTGACCTCATAAAACCCAGACACCTCATAACAGTGCAGGCCTCCTCATGGCACTAACCTCTTAAAGCCCAGACATGTCATATTGGTGCAAGCCTCATCATCGTAGTTACCTCATACAGCCCAGACACCTCAGAATAGTGCAGGTCTCATGATCACACTGACCTCATAAAGCCCAGACACCTCATAATGGTGCACACCTCATAATCACATTGACCTCATAAAGCCCAGACATCTCATATTGGTGCAGGCCTCATCATCACACTGACCTCATAATGCCCAAACACATCATAATGGTGCAGGCCTAATCATGGCACTGACCTCTCAAAGCCCAGACATGTCAAAATGGTGCAGTTCTCATCATCACTGTGACCTCATATATCCCAGACATGTCATAATGGTGCAGGTCTCATCACGGCACTGACCTCATAAAGCCCAGACATGTCATAATGATGCAGGCGACATCATCACACTGAACTCATAACGCCCAGACACGTCATAATGGTGCAGGCCTCATCATGGCACTGACATCATAAAGCCCAGACATGTCATTATGGTGCAGGCTTCATCATCACGATGACCTGATAAAGCCCAGAAACCTCATAATTGTTCAGGCCTCATCATGGCACTGACCTCAGAAAGCGCAGACATATCATAATAGTGCAGGCCTCATCCTCACACTGACCTCATAAAGCCTAGACATGTCATAATGATGCAGGCGACATCATCACACTGACCTCATAACGCCCAGACACGTCATAATGGTGCAGGCCTCATCATGGCACTGACCTCATAAAGCCCAGACATGTCATAATGGTGCAGGTTTCATCATCACAGTGACCTGATAAAGCCCAGACACCTCATAATTGTTCAGGCCTCATCATGGCACTGACCTCATAAAGCCCAGACATGTCATAATGGCCCAGGCCTCCTCATGGCACTGACCTCATAAAGCCCAGGCATGTCATAATGGTGCAGGCCTCAGCCTCACACTGACCTTATAATGCCCAGACACCTCATAATGGTGCAGGCCTCATCATCACACTGACCTCATAAAGCCCAGACAAGTCATAGTGGTGCAGGTCTCATCATCACACTTACCTCAAAAAGCCCAGACATGTCATAATCGTGCAGGCCTCCTCATGGCACTGACCTCATAAAACTCAGACATGTCATAATGGTTCAGGCCTCATCATGGCACTGACCTCATAAAGCCGAGACATGTCATAATGGTGCAGGCCTAATCATCACACTGACCTCATAAACCCAGACATGTCATAATGGTACAGGTCTCATCATGGCACTGACCTCATAATGCCCAAACACATCATAATGGTGCTGGCCTCATCATGGCATAAACATTATAATGCCCAGACACCTCATAATGGTGAAGGCCTCATCATCACACTGACCTCATAAAATCCAGACATGTCATAATGTTGCAGGCCTCATCATGGCACTGACCTCTCAAAGCCCAGACATGTCATAATGGTGCAGTTCTCATCATCACTGTGACCTCATATATCCCAGACATGTCATAATGGTACAGGCCTCATCATGGCACTGACCTCATAAAGCCCAGACATGTCATAATGGTGCAGGCGTCATCATCACACTGACCTCATAACGCCCAGACACGTCATGATGGTGCAGGTCTCATCATGGCACTGACCTCATAAAGCCCAGACATGTCATTACGGCGCAGGCTTCATCATCACAGTGACATGATAAAGCCCAGACACCTCATAATTGTTCAGGCCTCATCATGGCACTGACCTCATAAAGCGCAGACATGTCATAATGGTGCAGGCCTCATCATCACACTGACCTCATAAAGCCCAGACATGTCATAATGGCCCAGGCCTCCTCATGGCACTGACCTCATAAAGCCCAGGCATGTCATAATGGTGCAGGTCTCATCATGGCACTGACCTCATAAAGAACAGACACCTCATAATGGCCCAGGCCGCCCCATGGCACTGACCTCATAAAGCCCAGGCATGTCATAATGGTGCAGGTCTCATCACGCACTGACCTCATAAAGCCCAGACATGTCATAATGGTGCAGACCTCACCATCACAGTTACCTCATAAAGCCCAGACATGTCATAATCGTGCAGGCCTCCTCATGGCACTGACCTCATAAAACTCAGACATGTCATAATGGTTCAGGCCTCATCATGGCACTTACCTCATAAAGCCCAGGCATGTCATAATGGTGCAGGCCTCATCATCACACTGACCTCATAAAGCCCAGACATGTCATAATGGTGCAGGCCTCAGCCTCACACTGACCTTATAATGCCCAGACATCTCATAACAGTGCAGGCCTCCTCATGGCACTAACCTCTTAAAGCCCAGACATGTCATATTGGTGCAAGCCTCATCATCGTAGTTACCTCATACAGCCAGACACCTCAGAATAGTGCAGGTCTCATGATCACACTGACCTCATAAAGCCCAGACACCTCATAATGGTGCACACCTCATAATCACATTGACCTCATAAAGCCCAGACTTCTCATATTGGTGCAGGCCTCATCATCACACTGACCTCATAATGCCCAAACACATCATAATGGTGCAGGCCTCATCATGGCATAAACCTCATAAAGCCCAGACATGTCATAATGGTGCAGTTCTCATCATCACTGTGACCTCATATATCCCAGACATGTCATAATGGTGCAGGTCTCATCACGGCACTGACCTCATAAAGCCCAGACATGTCATAATGATGCAGGCGACATCATCACACTGAACTCATAACGCCCAGACACGTCATGATGGTGCAGGCCTCATCATGGCACTGACATCATAAAGCCCAGACATGTCATAATGATGCAGGCGACATCATCACACTGAACTCATAACGCCCAGACACGTCATAATGGTGCAGGCCTCATCATGGCACTGACATCATAAAGCCCAGACATGTCATTATGGTGCAGGCTTCATCATCACGATGACCTGATAAAGCCCAGAAACCTCATAATTGTTCAGGCCTCATCATGGCACTGACCTCAGAAAGCGCAGACATATCATAATAGTGCAGGCCTCATCCTCACACTGACCTCATAAAGCCTAGACAAGTCATAATGATGCAGGCGACATCATCACACTGACCTCATAACGCCCAGACACGTCATAATGGTGCAGGCCTCATCATGGCACTGACATCATA
>NW_026990750.1:0-51000 GCF_036250125.1 Pseudopipra pipra | reverse complement strand
GTGTGATTGGGTAAAGGCATCGTCTTTATTTGAAAGGGAAATGTGTTGGGTTGTAGATGTTGTGTTTGAAGTAGTGTTGTTTGAGGTAGTGTTGTTGAATGAGTGTTTAAGATATCTTGCTGTAAAGTGTATTTGCATTCACACACATACATATCTCCACTCAACTTTCTCATTCACATTCCGGTGGCCACTGTTTCATTCTCTCCTAACACATGCATTCTTAAACCCTTTATTGTGTTTGAATCATGGAGTTTTGGGTTTGTATTGGTTACTGTTTGTGTGTTTCTTTTGCTTCTGTTTATTTATTGCTTCTTTGTGATTGTTCCTGTTTTGAAGAAGTATTAATGTAGATTTACACATATAGGGACCAGACCCATATCTCTTTCCCTCCCCTTTTTGTGTTTTTACAGCATGTTTCTCAATGTGTGGTGTGTTCCTTTTACTATTGTTGGTTATGTTTCTTCAAATCCAATTTCTTCACTCATTTTCTCTGATGATTGTTTCAGTTGTGAGGGAGGGCTAATATAAGGCCTGACACATTTAGAAGAGATCCTTTGTAATTTGGTACCCTTGGATACACAGGCATATATCCTCCCTCAAGTTCTGAGATGTACTGGTCCTGACCATTGCCTAGATATTAGATTTTTAATCATAACTGGTGCTTTGGAAGATGAAAGTATTTGAGTTTTATGTTGGTATTCATACCTGCTATGGTTTGTATCATCACGGTTTAAGAAATTTAGAACATATGATGCTTTCCATAAGCGTTCCTGGGGGCTATATACCAACTCCCCTCTTTTTTGGCTTTGAAGCATTTCTTTTAGTGTGCAGTGTGCTCTTTTTACAATTGTTCTGTGGGTGAGTGTGGCATGTTTGTGGAATGGAATATCCTCTGATTTGTGAGATCTGTTTTAGCTTTTGTTGAATAACATACAGGATCATTGTTTCTGTTTATGGTTTTTGGAATGTTTGAAATTGCAAAACAAATTAGTATTTGGTAGTATCTTTTGCCTTTTTCTAGTGTGTTGTATTATTCTATCTGGAATGTGTGTGAATGGATGTGTCTTATGTAAGAGTTAGATTTTGTGTGATTAACAAGGAATTATGTGGTGTGTATTTTTCTAGGTAAATGAGGGTTAGTGAAATCTCGAAGGAAGGAGGCTTCGAGATGTGAAAGTAGCATAGCATGAATCAATTATAACCATTCATAGGTTAATTACAAAACAATTTAAATGTCTTGCATATATGAGTAAGTTGTAAAACTTATACAGAGTCCCGGTCCACGGTTTGTACCTTATTGTTCCGTTGTCTTCTTTAGTTTGTCCAGATGTAGATGGTCTTAGTGTCCCATTTCCTTACTACATCTTTCGTTGTGTAGTTTTCTTTGTATTGGAGATTCCATTGTTGGTCCTGTTAAATTTTTTTTTGGAATGTTTTACAGTCCCCATTTCTTAATAATATCAGTTAGAGCAACTGTAACCAGGTTTAATTCAGTCTCTCAGGTATTGCAATTTACAAGCAGCTATTTTGCACTCTTGTTGACATTATGTATGTTGTTCTGTGATAGCAAAATGTTTTGAGAATGTTTGAATGTAACAAATATGGGGATGTTTAAGATTCTATACTTATTATTTGAATAACATTGTTATGATAATTGCACGTATGTGGATGTATTTGAGAATTTAATAACTTCTAATAACTTTTATTTTTAATAATTCAAATAAAGCTACTGAGAAATTAATGAAAAAATAGGGAAAAAAATTTTAAAGCTGTAGTGTTCTGGTTTTGTGGAAATAAATGTTTTTGGTTAAAATGACACCAATTTACATAGTGAAGGGCAATAGCAAGAGCTTGTAGGCAACAAAGAGAATTTTTCTCTCTCTTTACACTAAGAAGGTTTCAAATCTTCTTTTTCATCTTGAGTCCAGCAATTGATTGGTAATCAGCATGCAATCTATGCTGAAACAATCTGTGGGTAAATTTATTTAATTCAAATTTATCTCCCTAGTAAATTGCTTATGTTGCTCCAGTTTTTATAATATGTGTAGCAATTTTGTTTGCTGATTGATAAAAGGTTTATCTTGCATTCTTTAGCATAGCTAGAAGAATATGAAACTGCTAAACCTAATGAAAGTTTTGTATCAGCCAGTTTTATATTTAAAAAATATGAATTAATGAATATATTGGGCTTTAAAATGGTGAGATGCTAAATTTTATTCCATGTGTAAATGTTTTTAAACTATTTTCTACCCTTTATTTCTATTGTTAAGAAAACAATTTACAGTACTTTTAAGAAAACTGATTTGAAAACAATAAAGAAAAAACCACAAATGTTAGAAGTAAAATTTATATTTTCTTGAAAATGTAAAATGCAGTGCTATGAGTGAATAGTTAACAAAGTTTTAGTTCGCTATGTTTTGCTTTCTTTTTCCCATACTATGTAAGAAAGGAGATTTTGAGTGAGAGATGAGAGGGGTTTGCTTGTTGTTTTCCTCACCAAAAGGCAAGTCACTTGTTTGTTTAGCCAAAGAGTTAGTAGGAAAGTTTTTATAGGAACAGGAATAGTGGTAGAAGATGACAAAATCTAATTCCACCCAGTTGTTAAGCAGTAAACCATTGTTATGTTTGAGGGGCAACACATTATTTCTTGTTTTGCAAAGGCAATTATGCAAGAAGTGGTTTTTATCCTTTTCTTTAACTCAAAAAAGTCATTTGTAAAATCTTGGTTTTCAAAAATTCTAATCTTTTTGCACTCTGAGACAGGGGTAAAAAATATGAAAATCCATTTTTCTCTACTTTGAGAGATTGATAGATTAGTGCAAGGGTTTTTGTACGTAGCAAGGCTGTGTTTATATGGTTTTCTAGTGTTGTGGAAATGCATCACCTCTTTTTTAAGGAAAGGCCACTGTATCATGGATTTAGGGCTATTTGTTTCTTGGGCCACTTGTGGGTTTAGCTGCAATGAAACTGCCTTTGGGAAAAATCCACTGTTAATTGACTTCCTCTTTGACTGAGGCAGCCTCTGTTCTACAGAATGGGTGATTTCAGTGGGTCCAATGAAAACAGGGTTAATGTCTGGGCTATTGCTGGTTACGATGTCTCTGTTTTGTTTTGGGGGTGCTAGTTTAAGAAAACTTGTTAAACAGGTTTGGATGTTTTTTAAGAGCCATTGTGAGGTTACATCTGTTCTGTTGTTAAAAATGTTTGATACTTCTGTCTTTGCCTCCCATTCTAATTGTTTAATTTGAGTATAGGCCAATTTATGCACGTTTGTGTTTTGAATGGATTTGGAGGTGTGTATTGCTGTATGTTGCAGCCTTGTGAGGCATCTTTGGGCTTGTGTTGTATGAGGGATTTGTTTGTTTTGCTTTATCAAGGCTTTTGCAGTGACTGTGTGTAAAGGGTTATGTGTTTCTGCAGTTGAAATTGTAATTGGTTGTTTCTTTGCTACTTGTTTAGGTTTGGCTTTCCATGTTGTGTATGGCATACTGTCTAACAGCATTTTAAAATAGTGAGAAGTAAATACTCGATTTAGGGTCCCTCCTAGTATTTCTATTCTTCCCCCCTGTAACACAAAAGAACCTTTTATAATAGTAGATAATTTGTCAATTAGTAAAGTTGTCCTTTTGTGACTTAGTAAGTTAAATATGGTAGCTGATAGATGTATGTCTGCTGTGTTTTGCAATGTTACCCTTAGATTGTTGGTTGTGTCAGTAGGTGGATTGTGTTGTTCCAGCTGAAATTCTCGCAGCATAAAACCAGCAGCTGCTATTGTTAGCAACGTAGCCAATATATATATTGTCCATTTTAACATTGGTAGCTTTGACTTCACTGATGGTCTCGGCTTGGGCCGAGGAATATGTTTTGTGTTTTGTGTGCTTTCCCACTCTGTATTCTCTTCTTCGAGCTGAAGTAGTAGCTGTAGCCATGTTTGCTGTTCTTCCTCTTCTGCAGGATCCAAAACTGCTTGTCTTCTATCTGGTTCTCTCATCTTGCTGAGTTCGGTTTGCCACAGCTCGGCTAAGATTTCTAGGGTGTCAATTTCTAATCTTCCTCTTCCATCAGGCCGTCTTCGGCATAGAAGCTGTTCTGAGGCTGGCAAGGGCTGTGGGTTGGTTTCTTGGTAGGAGTGCCACGGTGGTGTTTTAACTGTTGTGCATTTGTTGGCTGTTGGTTGAACTGGTGGTGACGGAAGAGGCACTTTAACTTGCGCCTCATGACAGGAGTAAGCTGGCTGTGTCCATTGTTCTGCAGAAGTCTCATGGCAACTGCGCGGCCAAAGAGAGTTACTGGACCCCCCTGACCCCGCAACAGCAGTCCATCCGTTGCCCCCTCGTCGCAGCCCCTGCAGCTGATGCTACTGCTGGTGCCCTAACCCAAGTGAAGTTTGGAGGGATTTGTGGAGGTGGGGGGACCTGTGGGAGGGTGGGTGGGTGGGTAGTGGCTTGGAGATCTCCCTCTGGGGGTGTAGGGATGTTTCCCTTCTTGGGGAGGAGCTGCTGTTTCTCAGGCTCAACCGTGTCCTCCTGCCTTGGCAGAAGCTGTCGGAGAAGAAAGAAGAGACTGGAGTGCAACTTCGAGGCAAGAGCGAACAAGAAGAGGAGCAGCGTCAAGCTGAAGAGGGGGCAAAACAGAGACCCTCTGGGCAAAGGCCCCTCCCTTGGCATCCCCGGGGCAGGGATCCCAAAGAGTCCGGCGGGCAGCTTCCGGCTGCGCCGGCCGGCTTGGCGCTGGGCGGACCTCCCTGTAAGCAGGGCTGGGTCCTTTGCTTTGCTTGGCGTTGGCCTTTTGCCATCGCGCTCCTGTGGCTGCCCGGAGAGAGGGGCAACCGCCCTGTAAGGAGGGCGAGAGTGCCCGCCTCCGCGCCCGAGGGGGGACACGGAGCTCTCCCGACCCCCGGCCCGCCCGCCCCGTAAGCGGGGCAGGGCTTTTTCCCTTGGCACCTTTGGTGCCTGCTGGCGGCCCCTGGCCAGAGTGACCCCCCGTAGTCGGGGTGTGTCACGGCCTGTGTCCCTTGCCCCTCAGCACGCCGAGGCCCTTCTGGCCCGCGCGCAGCCCGGGGCCACTAACGGGCTTCTCTCCGTCCTCGGGAACAGGGGGCGAGCCCGAGGCTCTCCTCCCCTGCTCGGCGGCAGGGCCGGCTCCCCACAGCTTGGCGCACAGAGCTTGCTCCCTCTTCTGGGACGTTCCCCCTTTGTGTCCTTGTCCCGTCGGTGTGAGTGAGCGAGCGAGCGAGCTGGTCCCTCCTGTAGCCCCCGTAGAGATGTAGGCAGCGTAGCTTAGACTTCCCAGGAGGGAAAGAGGGGCTCTGTGTGCCAACCCGTGGGGAGTCAGCCCCGCTGCCGAGCAGGAGAGGAGAGCCTCGGGCTCGCCCCCTGTTCCCGAGGACGGAGCGAAGCCCGTTAGTGGCGCCGCGGGGCCGCCGGTCCTGCTGGCGATGTGCCAGCGTGGGCCCCCCCCCGTCCTCGGGGCTGGGGCCCTGTCCCTGCCGGCCTTAGGCCGCGAGGCCGTTGCTGGGAGTGCCGGGCCTCGGGGGGGGCGGCCCCCTAAGTGGGGCTTTGTGCGTCCCCCCTGCTCGGCGGGCGGTTGGAGGGACCCCCTGTAATCAGGCGGGTGTCCCGCGGGGTCCCCCGGCCTCTCACGGGCGTGGGGCTGGGCGTGTGCCCTCCCTGCCCTCGGGGCCCAGCTCAGGGCCTTAGGCCACGAGCCCCAGTGCCTGGCCCTTGAGCCAGGTACTTGATGCCGCGGGGGAAGGCCGAGCTCCGTGGCTCCCTGGGTGTGGACCCGCCTGTAAGCAGGGTCCGGGTCTGGGAGCCTTTGCGCTCCCTCAGCTGGCAGCCTGTGCGGGGCGACCGCCCCGTTAGCGGGGAGCGGGTCAGGTGCCCCCCGAAGCGGAGAGAAGGAGCCTCCGTAGGCCTTTGGGCCCAGGGCCCCCCTGTAAGTCGGGGTCAGTGCCCTGGTGTCCCAGGCCCTTTGTGGTCCAGGCAGCGGCCGGAGCCCCCTGTAAGCAGGGCGGCAGCCTCTTTGGCCGCTGCTTCGCGTGCCCAGCTGCCTTTGCCCAGAGGGCCCGGCTCCCCGCAGCGGGTGGGACTGCGCCGTGCGTCGCCGTGGTGAGTCCAAGTGAAGCTTGGAGAGTTTTGTGGGGGGAAGTGGGGGGGCCTGTGGGTGGGCGGGGAGGGTCTTGGAGATGTGCCTCCGGGGGCGTGGGGTCCGGGTTGCCTTGGTAGGGAGGAGCTGGTGTTTCTCGGGCCCACCTGCCTCCTCCCGCCCTGGCAGAAGCCGTCGGAGAAGAGAGCGGAAGAGGCGTCGCGCGGGACGGCAGCGCCGGCGCGGGAAGACGCCGCGGTGAGAGCGGCTGAAGTTGGGGGGTGGTGTGGAGGTGTGGGGGTCCTGCGAGTGGGCGGGCGGGTGGTGGCTGGGGCAGCTGCCCCTGGGTCCTGCTTTCCTTCGGTGCAAGGACTCGGAGCTTCTGAGTCCGAGCTGCGTCCTCCTGCCTTGGCAGGAGCCCTCCGAGAAGAAAGCAGAGCCGTGGAGCGGGACGGCGAGGCAAGAGCGAGGAAGAAGAGCGTCGGCTTCGCGCTCAAGAGGGGGCGGGAGAAAGGCCCTCTGGGCAAAGGCCCCTCCCTTGGCATCCCCGGGGCAGGGATCCCAAAGAGTCCGGCGGGCAGCTTCCGGCTGCGCCGGCCGGCTTGGCGCTGGGCGGACCTCCCTGTAAGCAGGGCTGGGTCCTTTGCTTTGCTTGGCGTTGGCCTTTTGCCATCGCGCTCCTGTGGCTGCCCGGAGAGAGGGGCAACCGCCCTGTAAGGAGGGCGAGAGTGCCCGCCTCCGCGCCCGAGGGGGGACACGGAGCTCTCCCGACCCCCGGCCCGCCCGCCCCGTAAGCGGGGCAGGGCTTTTTCCCTTGGCACCTTTGGTGCCTGCTGGCGGCCCCTGGCCAGAGTGACCCCCCGTAGTCGGGGTGTGTCACGGCCTGTGTCCCTTGCCCCTCAGCACGCCGAGGCCCTTCTGGCCCGCGCGCAGCCCGGGGCCACTAACGGGCTTCTCTCCGTCCTCGGGAACAGGGGGCGAGCCCGAGGCTCTCCTCCCCTGCTCGGCGGCAGGGCCGGCTCCCCACGGCTTGGCGCACAGAGCTTGCTCCCTCTTCTGGGACGTTCCCCCTTTGTGTCCTTGTCCCGTCGGTGTGAGTGAGCGAGCGAGCGAGCTGGTCCCTCCTGTAGCCCCCGTAGAGATGTAGGCAGCGTAGCTTAGACTTCCCAGGAGGGAAAGAGGGGCTCTGTGTGCCAACCCGTGGGGAGTCAGCCCCGCTGCCGAGCAGGAGAGGAGAGCCTCGGGCTCGCCCCCTGTTCCCGAGGACGGAGCGAAGCCCGTTAGTGGCGCCGCGGGGCCGCCGGTCCTGCTGGCGATGTGCCAGCGTGGGCCCCCCCCCGTCCTCGGGGCTGGGGCCCTGTCCCTGCCGGCCTTAGGCCGCGAGGCCGTTGCTGGGAGTGCCGGGCCTCGGGGGGGGCGGCCCCCTAAGTGGGGCTTTGTGCGTCCCCCCTGCTCGGCGGGCGGTTGGAGGGACCCCCTGTAATCAGGCGGGTGTCCCGCGGGGTCCCCCGGCCTCTCACGGGCGTGGGGCTGGGCGTGTGCCCTCCCTGCCCTCGGGGCCCAGCTCAGGGCCTTAGGCCACGAGCCCCAGTGCCTGGCCCTTGAGCCAGGTACTTGATGCCGCGGGGGAAGGCCGAGCTCCGTGGCTCCCTGGGTGTGGACCCGCCTGTAAGCAGGGTCCGGGTCTGGGAGCCTTTGCGCTCCCTCAGCTGGCAGCCTGTGCGGGGCGACCGCCCCGTTAGCGGGGAGCGGGTCAGGTGCCCCCCGAAGCGGAGAGAAGGAGCCTCCGTAGGCCTTTGGGCCCAGGGCCCCCCTGTAAGTCGGGGTCAGTGCCCTGGTGTCCCAGGCCCTTTGTGGTCCAGGCAGCGGCCGGAGCCCCCTGTAAGCAGGGCGGCAGCCTCTTTGGCCGCTGCTTCGCGTGCCCAGCTGCCTTTGCCCAGAGGGCCCGGCTCCCCGCAGCGGGTGGGACTGCGCCGTGCGTCGCCGTGGTGAGTCCAAGTGAAGCTTGGAGAGTTTTGTGGGGGGAAGTGGGGGGGCCTGTGGGTGGGCGGGGAGGGTCTTGGAGATGTGCCTCCGGGGGCGTGGGGTCCGGGTTGCCTTGGTAGGGAGGAGCTGGTGTTTCTCGGGCCCACCTGCCTCCTCCCGCCCTGGCAGAAGCCGTCGGAGAAGAGAGCGGAAGAGGCGTCGCGCGGGACGGCAGCGCCGGCGCGGGAAGACGCCGCGGTGAGAGCGGCTGAAGTTGGGGGGTGGTGTGGAGGTGTGGGGGTCCTGCGAGTGGGCGGGCGGGTGGTGGCTGGGGCAGCTGCCCCTGGGTCCTGCTTTCCTTCGGTGCAAGGACTCGGAGCTTCTGAGTCCGAGCTGCGTCCTCCTGCCTTGGCAGGAGCCCTCCGAGAAGAAAGCAGAGCCGTGGAGCGGGACGGCGAGGCAAGAGCGAGGAAGAAGAGCGTCGGCTTCGCGCTCAAGAGGGGGCGGGAGAAAGGCCCTCTGGGCAAAGGCCCCTCCCTTGGCATCCCCGGGGCAGGGATCCCAAAGAGTCCGGCGGGCAGCTTCCGGCTGCGCCGGCCGGCTTGGCGCTGGGCGGACCTCCCTGTAAGCAGGGCTGGGTCCTTTGCTTTGCTTGGCGTTGGCCTTTTGCCATCGCGCTCCTGTGGCTGCCCGGAGAGAGGGGCAACCGCCCTGTAAGGAGGGCGAGAGTGCCCGCCTCCGCGCCCGAGGGGGGACACGGAGCTCTCCCGACCCCCGGCCCGCCCGCCCCGTAAGCGGGGCAGGGCTTTTTCCCTTGGCACCTTTGGTGCCTGCTGGCGGCCCCTGGCCAGAGTGACCCCCCGTAGTCGGGGTGTGTCACGGCCTGTGTCCCTTGCCCCTCAGCACGCCGAGGCCCTTCTGGCCCGCGCGCAGCCCGGGGCCACTAACGGGCTTCTCTCCGTCCTCGGGAACAGGGGGCGAGCCCGAGGCTCTCCTCCCCTGCTCGGCGGCAGGGCCGGCTCCCCACGGCTTGGCGCACAGAGCTTGCTCCCTCTTCTGGGACGTTCCCCCTTTGTGTCCTTGTCCCGTCGGTGTGAGTGAGCGAGCGAGCGAGCTGGTCCCTCCTGTAGCCCCCGTAGAGATGTAGGCAGCGTAGCTTAGACTTCCCAGGAGGGAAAGAGGGGCTCTGTGTGCCAACCCGTGGGGAGTCAGCCCCGCTGCCGAGCAGGAGAGGAGAGCCTCGGGCTCGCCCCCTGTTCCCGAGGACGGAGCGAAGCCCGTTAGTGGCGCCGCGGGGCCGCCGGTCCTGCTGGCGATGTGCCAGCGTGGGCCCCCCCCCGTCCTCGGGGCTGGGGCCCTGTCCCTGCCGGCCTTAGGCCGCGAGGCCGTTGCTGGGAGTGCCGGGCCTCGGGGGGGGCGGCCCCCTAAGTGGGGCTTTGTGCGTCCCCCCTGCTCGGCGGGCGGTTGGAGGGACCCCCTGTAATCAGGCGGGTGTCCCGCGGGGTCCCCCGGCCTCTCACGGGCGTGGGGCTGGGCGTGTGCCCTCCCTGCCCTCGGGGCCCAGCTCAGGGCCTTAGGCCACGAGCCCCAGTGCCTGGCCCTTGAGCCAGGTACTTGATGCCGCGGGGGAAGGCCGAGCTCCGTGGCTCCCTGGGTGTGGACCCGCCTGTAAGCAGGGTCCGGGTCTGGGAGCCTTTGCGCTCCCTCAGCTGGCAGCCTGTGCGGGGCGACCGCCCCGTTAGCGGGGAGCGGGTCAGGTGCCCCCCGAAGCGGAGAGAAGGAGCCTCCGTAGGCCTTTGGGCCCAGGGCCCCCCTGTAAGTCGGGGTCAGTGCCCTGGTGTCCCAGGCCCTTTGTGGTCCAGGCAGCGGCCGGAGCCCCCTGTAAGCAGGGCGGCAGCCTCTTTGGCCGCTGCTTCGCGTGCCCAGCTGCCTTTGCCCAGAGGGCCCGGCTCCCCGCAGCGGGTGGGACTGCGCCGTGCGTCGCCGTGGTGAGTCCAAGTGAAGCTTGGAGAGTTTTGTGGGGGGAAGTGGGGGGGCCTGTGGGTGGGCGGGGAGGGTCTTGGAGATGTGCCTCCGGGGGCGTGGGGTCCGGGTTGCCTTGGTAGGGAGGAGCTGGTGTTTCTCGGGCCCACCTGCCTCCTCCCGCCCTGGCAGAAGCCGTCGGAGAAGAGAGCGGAAGAGGCGTCGCGCGGGACGGCAGCGCCGGCGCGGGAAGACGCCGCGGTGAGAGCGGCTGAAGTTGGGGGGTGGTGTGGAGGTGTGGGGGTCCTGCGAGTGGGCGGGCGGGTGGTGGCTGGGGCAGCTGCCCCTGGGTCCTGCTTTCCTTCGGTGCAAGGACTCGGAGCTTCTGAGTCCGAGCTGCGTCCTCCTGCCTTGGCAGGAGCCCTCCGAGAAGAAAGCAGAGCCGTGGAGCGGGACGGCGAGGCAAGAGCGAGGAAGAAGAGCGTCGGCTTCGCGCTCAAGAGGGGGCGGGAGAAAGGCCCTCTGGGCAAAGGCCCCTCCCTTGGCATCCCCGGGGCAGGGATCCCAAAGAGTCCGGCGGGCAGCTTCCGGCTGCGCCGGCCGGCTTGGCGCTGGGCGGACCTCCCTGTAAGCAGGGCTGGGTCCTTTGCTTTGCTTGGCGTTGGCCTTTTGCCATCGCGCTCCTGTGGCTGCCCGGAGAGAGGGGCAACCGCCCTGTAAGGAGGGCGAGAGTGCCCGCCTCCGCGCCCGAGGGGGGACACGGAGCTCTCCCGACCCCCGGCCCGCCCGCCCCGTAAGCGGGGCAGGGCTTTTTCCCTTGGCACCTTTGGTGCCTGCTGGCGGCCCCTGGCCAGAGTGACCCCCCGTAGTCGGGGTGTGTCACGGCCTGTGTCCCTTGCCCCTCAGCACGCCGAGGCCCTTCTGGCCCGCGCGCAGCCCGGGGCCACTAACGGGCTTCTCTCCGTCCTCGGGAACAGGGGGCGAGCCCGAGGCTCTCCTCCCCTGCTCGGCGGCAGGGCCGGCTCCCCACGGCTTGGCGCACAGAGCTTGCTCCCTCTTCTGGGACGTTCCCCCTTTGTGTCCTTGTCCCGTCGGTGTGAGTGAGCGAGCGAGCGAGCTGGTCCCTCCTGTAGCCCCCGTAGAGATGTAGGCAGCGTAGCTTAGACTTCCCAGGAGGGAAAGAGGGGCTCTGTGTGCCAACCCGTGGGGAGTCAGCCCCGCTGCCGAGCAGGAGAGGAGAGCCTCGGGCTCGCCCCCTGTTCCCGAGGACGGAGCGAAGCCCGTTAGTGGCGCCGCGGGGCCGCCGGTCCTGCTGGCGATGTGCCAGCGTGGGCCCCCCCCCGTCCTCGGGGCTGGGGCCCTGTCCCTGCCGGCCTTAGGCCGCGAGGCCGTTGCTGGGAGTGCCGGGCCTCGGGGGGGGCGGCCCCCTAAGTGGGGCTTTGTGCGTCCCCCCTGCTCGGCGGGCGGTTGGAGGGACCCCCTGTAATCAGGCGGGTGTCCCGCGGGGTCCCCCGGCCTCTCACGGGCGTGGGGCTGGGCGTGTGCCCTCCCTGCCCTCGGGGCCCAGCTCAGGGCCTTAGGCCACGAGCCCCAGTGCCTGGCCCTTGAGCCAGGTACTTGATGCCGCGGGGGAAGGCCGAGCTCTGTGGCTCCCTGGGTGTGGACCCGCCTGTAAGCAGGGTCCGGGTCTGGGAGCCTTTGCGCTCCCTCAGCTGGCAGCCTGTGCGGGGCGACCGCCCCGTTAGCGGGGAGCGGGTCAGGTGCCCCCCGAAGCGGAGAGAAGGAGCCTCCGTAGGCCTTTGGGCCCAGGGCCCCCCTGTAAGTCGGGGTCAGTGCCCTGGTGTCCCAGGCCCTTTGTGGTCCAGGCAGCGGCCGGAGCCCCCTGTAAGCAGGGCGGCAGCCTCTTTGGCCGCTGCTTCGCGTGCCCAGCTGCCTTTGCCCAGAGGGCCCGGCTCCCCGCAGCGGGTGGGACTGCGCCGTGCGTCGCCGTGGTGAGTCCAAGTGAAGCTTGGAGAGTTTTGTGGGGGGAAGTGGGGGGGCCTGTGGGTGGGCGGGGAGGGTCTTGGAGATGTGCCTCCGGGGGCGTGGGGTCCGGGTTGCCTTGGTAGGGAGGAGCTGGTGTTTCTCGGGCCCACCTGCCTCCTCCCGCCCTGGCAGAAGCCGTCGGAGAAGAGAGCGGAAGAGGCGTCGCGCGGGACGGCAGCGCCGGCGCGGGAAGACGCCGCGGTGAGAGCGGCTGAAGTTGGGGGGTGGTGTGGAGGTGTGGGGGTCCTGCGAGTGGGCGGGCGGGTGGTGGCTGGGGCAGCTGCCCCTGGGTCCTGCTTTCCTTCGGTGCAAGGACTCGGAGCTTCTGAGTCCGAGCTGCGTCCTCCTGCCTTGGCAGGAGCCCTCCGAGAAGAAAGCAGAGCCGTGGAGCGGGACGGCGAGGCAAGAGCGAGGAAGAAGAGCGTCGGCTTCGCGCTCAAGAGGGGGCGGGAGAAAGGCCCTCTGGGCAAAGGCCCCTCCCTTGGCATCCCCGGGGCAGGGATCCCAAAGAGTCCGGCGGGCAGCTTCCGGCTGCGCCGGCCGGCTTGGCGCTGGGCGGACCTCCCTGTAAGCAGGGCTGGGTCCTTTGCTTTGCTTGGCGTTGGCCTTTTGCCATCGCGCTCCTGTGGCTGCCCGGAGAGAGGGGCAACCGCCCTGTAAGGAGGGCGAGAGTGCCCGCCTCCGCGCCCGAGGGGGGACACGGAGCTCTCCCGACCCCCGGCCCGCCCGCCCCGTAAGCGGGGCAGGGCTTTTTCCCTTGGCACCTTTGGTGCCTGCTGGCGGCCCCTGGCCAGAGTGACCCCCCGTAGTCGGGGTGTGTCACGGCCTGTGTCCCTTGCCCCTCAGCACGCCGAGGCCCTTCTGGCCCGCGCGCAGCCCGGGGCCACTAACGGGCTTCTCTCCGTCCTCGGGAACAGGGGGCGAGCCCGAGGCTCTCCTCCCCTGCTCGGCGGCAGGGCCGGCTCCCCACGGCTTGGCGCACAGAGCTTGCTCCCTCTTCTGGGACGTTCCCCCTTTGTGTCCTTGTCCCGTCGGTGTGAGTGAGCGAGCGAGCGAGCTGGTCCCTCCTGTAGCCCCCGTAGAGATGTAGGCAGCGTAGCTTAGACTTCCCAGGAGGGAAAGAGGGGCTCTGTGTGCCAACCCGTGGGGAGTCAGCCCCGCTGCCGAGCAGGAGAGGAGAGCCTCGGGCTCGCCCCCTGTTCCCGAGGACGGAGCGAAGCCCGTTAGTGGCACCGCG
This sequence comes from Pseudopipra pipra, assembly GCF_036250125.1. Taxonomy (NCBI): domain Eukaryota; kingdom Metazoa; phylum Chordata; class Aves; order Passeriformes; family Pipridae; genus Pseudopipra; species Pseudopipra pipra. Next base: position 37,724 of record NW_026990750.1, on the reverse strand, counting down.
GGGCCGCCGGTCCTGCTGGCGATGTGCCAGCGTGGGCCCCCCCCCGTCCTCGGGGCTGGGGCCCTGTCCCTGCCGGCCTTAGGCCGCGAGGCCGTTGCTGGGAGTGCCGGGCCTCGGGGGGGGCGGCCCCCTAAGTGGGGCTTTGTGCGTCCCCCCTGCTCGGCGGGCGGTTGGAGGGACCCCCTGTAATCAGGCGGGTGTCCCGCGGGGTCCCCCGGCCTCTCACGGGCGTGGGGCTGGGCGTGTGCCCTCCCTGCCCTCGGGGCCCAGCTCAGGGCCTTAGGCCACGAGCCCCAGTGCCTGGCCCTTGAGCCAGGTACTTGATGCCGCGGGGGAAGGCCGAGCTCCGTGGCTCCCTGGGTGTGGACCCGCCTGTAAGCAGGGTCCGGGTCTGGGAGCCTTTGCGCTCCCTCAGCTGGCAGCCTGTGCGGGGCGACCGCCCCGTTAGCGGGGAGCGGGTCAGGTGCCCCCCGAAGCGGAGAGAAGGAGCCTCCGTAGGCCTTTGGGCCCAGGGCCCCCCTGTAAGTCGGGGTCAGTGCCCTGGTGTCCCAGGCCCTTTGTGGTCCAGGCAGCGGCCGGAGCCCCCTGTAAGCAGGGCGGCAGCCTCTTTGGCCGCTGCTTCGCGTGCCCAGCTGCCTTTGCCCAGAGGGCCCGGCTCCCCGCAGCGGGTGGGACTGCGCCGTGCGTCGCCGTGGTGAGTCCAAGTGAAGCTTGGAGAGTTTTGTGGGGGGAAGTGGGGGGGCCTGTGGGTGGGCGGGGAGGGTCTTGGAGATGTGCCTCCGGGGGCGTGGGGTCCGGGTTGCCTTGGTAGGGAGGAGCTGGTGTTTCTCGGGCCCACCTGCCTCCTCCCGCCCTGGCAGAAGCCGTCGGAGAAGAGAGCGGAAGAGGCGTCGCGCGGGACGGCAGCGCCGGCGCGGGAAGACGCCGCGGTGAGAGCGGCTGAAGTTGGGGGGTGGTGTGGAGGTGTGGGGGTCCTGCGAGTGGGCGGGCGGGTGGTGGCTGGGGCAGCTGCCCCTGGGTCCTGCTTTCCTTCGGTGCAAGGACTCGGAGCTTCTGAGTCCGAGCTGCGTCCTCCTGCCTTGGCAGGAGCCCTCCGAGAAGAAAGCAGAGCCGTGGAGCGGGACGGCGAGGCAAGAGCGAGGAAGAAGAGCGTCGGCTTCGCGCTCAAGAGGGGGCGGGAGAAAGGCCCTCTGGGCAAAGGCCCCTCCCTTGGCATCCCCGGGGCAGGGATCCCAAAGAGTCCGGCGGGCAGCTTCCGGCTGCGCCGGCCGGCTTGGCGCTGGGCGGACCTCCCTGTAAGCAGGGCTGGGTCCTTTGCTTTGCTTGGCGTTGGCCTTTTGCCATCGCGCTCCTGTGGCTGCCCGGAGAGAGGGGCAACCGCCCTGTAAGGAGGGCGAGAGTGCCCGCCTCCGCGCCCGAGGGGGGACACGGAGCTCTCCCGACCCCCGGCCCGCCCGCCCCGTAAGCGGGGCAGGGCTTTTTCCCTTGGCACCTTTGGTGCCTGCTGGCGGCCCCTGGCCAGAGTGACCCCCCGTAGTCGGGGTGTGTCACGGCCTGTGTCCCTTGCCCCTCAGCACGCCGAGGCCCTTCTGGCCCGCGCGCAGCCCGGGGCCACTAACGGGCTTCTCTCCGTCCTCGGGAACAGGGGGCGAGCCCGAGGCTCTCCTCCCCTGCTCGGCGGCAGGGCCGGCTCCCCACGGCTTGGCGCACAGAGCTTGCTCCCTCTTCTGGGACGTTCCCCCTTTGTGTCCTTGTCCCGTCGGTGTGAGTGAGCGAGCGAGCGAGCTGGTCCCTCCTGTAGCCCCCGTAGAGATGTAGGCAGCGTAGCTTAGACTTCCCAGGAGGGAAAGAGGGGCTCTGTGTGCCAACCCGTGGGGAGTCAGCCCCGCTGCCGAGCAGGAGAGGAGAGCCTCGGGCTCGCCCCCTGTTCCCGAGGACGGAGCGAAGCCCGTTAGTGGCGCTGCGGGGCCGCCGGTCCTGCTGGCGATGTGCCAGCGTGGGCCCCCCCCCGTCCTCGGGGCTGGGGCCCTGTCCCTGCCGGCCTTAGGCCGCGAGGCCGTTGCTGGGAGTGCCGGGCCTCGGGGGGGGCGGCCCCCTAAGTGGGGCTTTGTGCGTCCCCCCTGCTCGGCGGGCGGTTGGAGGGACCCCCTGTAATCAGGCGGGTGTCCCGCGGGGTCCCCCGGCCTCTCACGGGCGTGGGGCTGGGCGTGTGCCCTCCCTGCCCTCGGGGCCCAGCTCAGGGCCTTAGGCCACGAGCCCCAGTGCCTGGCCCTTGAGCCAGGTACTTGATGCCGCGGGGGAAGGCCGAGCTCCGTGGCTCCCTGGGTGTGGACCCGCCTGTAAGCAGGGTCCGGGTCTGGGAGCCTTTGCGCTCCCTCAGCTGGCAGCCTGTGCGGGGCGACCGCCCCGTTAGCGGGGAGCGGGTCAGGTGCCCCCCGAAGCGGAGAGAAGGAGCCTCCGTAGGCCTTTGGGCCCAGGGCCCCCCTGTAAGTCGGGGTCAGTGCCCTGGTGTCCCAGGCCCTTTGTGGTCCAGGCAGCGGCCGGAGCCCCCTGTAAGCAGGGCGGCAGCCTCTTTGGCCGCTGCTTCGCGTGCCCAGCTGCCTTTGCCCAGAGGGCCCGGCTCCCCGCAGCGGGTGGGACTGCGCCGTGCGTCGCCGTGGTGAGTCCAAGTGAAGCTTGGAGAGTTTTGTGGGGGGAAGTGGGGGGGCCTGTGGGTGGGCGGGGAGGGTCTTGGAGATGTGCCTCCGGGGGCGTGGGGTCCGGGTTGCCTTGGTAGGGAGGAGCTGGTGTTTCTCGGGCCCACCTGCCTCCTCCCGCCCTGGCAGAAGCCGTCGGAGAAGAGAGCGGAAGAGGCGTCGCGCGGGACGGCAGCGCCGGCGCGGGAAGACGCCGCGGTGAGAGCGGCTGAAGTTGGGGGGTGGTGTGGAGGTGTGGGGGTCCTGCGAGTGGGCGGGCGGGTGGTGGCTGGGGCAGCTGCCCCTGGGTCCTGCTTTCCTTCGGTGCAAGGACTCGGAGCTTCTGAGTCCGAGCTGCGTCCTCCTGCCTTGGCAGGAGCCCTCCGAGAAGAAAGCAGAGCCGTGGAGCGGGACGGCGAGGCAAGAGCGAGGAAGAAGAGCGTCGGCTTCGCGCTCAAGAGGGGGCGGGAGAAAGGCCCTCTGGGCAAAGGCCCCTCCCTTGGCATCCCCGGGGCAGGGATCCCAAAGAGTCCGGCGGGCAGCTTCCGGCTGCGCCGGCCGGCTTGGCGCTGGGCGGACCTCCCTGTAAGCAGGGCTGGGTCCTTTGCTTTGCTTGGCGTTGGCCTTTTGCCATCGCGCTCCTGTGGCTGCCCGGAGAGAGGGGCAACCGCCCTGTAAGGAGGGCGAGAGTGCCCGCCTCCGCGCCCGAGGGGGGACACGGAGCTCTCCCGACCCCCGGCCCGCCCGCCCCGTAAGCGGGGCAGGGCTTTTTCCCTTGGCACCTTTGGTGCCTGCTGGCGGCCCCTGGCCAGAGTGACCCCCCGTAGTCGGGGTGTGTCACGGCCTGTGTCCCTTGCCCCTCAGCACGCCGAGGCCCTTCTGGCCCGCGCGCAGCCCGGGGCCACTAACGGGCTTCTCTCCGTCCTCGGGAACAGGGGGCGAGCCCGAGGCTCTCCTCCCCTGCTCGGCGGCAGGGCCGGCTCCCCACGGCTTGGCGCACAGAGCTTGCTCCCTCTTCTGGGACGTTCCCCCTTTGTGTCCTTGTCCCGTCGGTGTGAGTGAGCGAGCGAGCGAGCTGGTCCCTCCTGTAGCCCCCGTAGAGATGTAGGCAGCGTAGCTTAGACTTCCCAGGAGGGAAAGAGGGGCTCTGTGTGCCAACCCGTGGGGAGTCAGCCCCGCTGCCGAGCAGGAGAGGAGAGCCTCGGGCTCGCCCCCTGTTCCCGAGGACGGAGCGAAGCCCGTTAGTGGCGCCGCGGGGCCGCCGGTCCTGCTGGCGATGTGCCAGCGTGGGCCCCCCCCCGTCCTCGGGGCTGGGGCCCTGTCCCTGCCGGCCTTAGGCCGCGAGGCCGTTGCTGGGAGTGCCGGGCCTCGGGGGGGGCGGCCCCCTAAGTGGGGCTTTGTGCGTCCCCCCTGCTCGGCGGGCGGTTGGAGGGACCCCCTGTAATCAGGCGGGTGTCCCGCGGGGTCCCCCGGCCTCTCACGGGCGTGGGGCTGGGCGTGTGCCCTCCCTGCCCTCGGGGCCCAGCTCAGGGCCTTAGGCCACGAGCCCCAGTGCCTGGCCCTTGAGCCAGGTACTTGATGCCGCGGGGGAAGGCCGAGCTCCGTGGCTCCCTGGGTGTGGACCCGCCTGTAAGCAGGGTCCGGGTCTGGGAGCCTTTGCGCTCCCTCAGCTGGCAGCCTGTGCGGGGCGACCGCCCCGTTAGCGGGGAGCGGGTCAGGTGCCCCCCGAAGCGGAGAGAAGGAGCCTCCGTAGGCCTTTGGGCCCAGGGCCCCCCTGTAAGTCGGGGTCAGTGCCCTGGTGTCCCAGGCCCTTTGTGGTCCAGGCAGCGGCCGGAGCCCCCTGTAAGCAGGGCGGCAGCCTCTTTGGCCGCTGCTTCGCGTGCCCAGCTGCCTTTGCCCAGAGGGCCCGGCTCCCCGCAGCGGGTGGGACTGCGCCGTGCGTCGCCGTGGTGAGTCCAAGTGAAGCTTGGAGAGTTTTGTGGGGGGAAGTGGGGGGGCCTGTGGGTGGGCGGGGAGGGTCTTGGAGATGTGCCTCCGGGGGCGTGGGGTCCGGGTTGCCTTGGTAGGGAGGAGCTGGTGTTTCTCGGGCCCACCTGCCTCCTCCCGCCCTGGCAGAAGCCGTCGGAGAAGAGAGCGGAAGAGGCGTCGCGCGGGACGGCAGCGCCGGCGCGGGAAGACGCCGCGGTGAGAGCGGCTGAAGTTGGGGGGTGGTGTGGAGGTGTGGGGGTCCTGCGAGTGGGCGGGACCACTCTATCTTGTTGCCTGACCTCCGCCGCCACCTGGAAATATAAAAAACAAAAGAAAATAAAAGAAAGAGGCAAAAAAACTAAAAAGGAATTAAAATGATTATGAAATAAAAGAGAAAAGAAAAAAAAAAACCACCCTTTTTGGGCACCCCATTTCCTCTTCTCCCTCCCCCCCGGAACCGTAAATTGCGGGGTCATCACCTCTCAAATGTGAGAAGGGGACCCCAAAATGTGGGTGAGGGAACCCCAGGGAGCCGAAAAAGTGGAGGGGGAGCCGCAGTAAGAAAGCGAAGCCGGGCGGTCGGGCGGCGGGGTGGGGGGGGGAGCCAAGGTGGCGACGCCGGCGCGTGCGCAGTCGTTGGCAAGACGCCGGCGATCACGTGGTAACTGAGGGCAGCCAGGAGAGGGACCGGCGACGCATGCGCGGTGGTTCTCGGCCTGTGCAGCGCTCCCTGGTCGAGTTAAGGGCCGGTTCCGGCGGCAGGGCGGGACTCGCGGTCTCCCGTCCCTCCCGGGGTGTGTGTGGGGGGAATAACATGAAGATTTTTTGGGGTGAAAGCGCAGAAATTAGCGAGGAGGGACGCTAATTTGGGTAAACCCGGTCCCCGGAAGTAGAGAGCGACCGGAAGTCCTCCAAAGCCCCGGCCCGGAAGTCCGCCAAGCCCACAGTAAAGATGGCGCCGCCAGGACCGGAACGACCACACTAAAGATGGCGGCCCCGGCCCGGAAGTCCGCCAAGCCCACAGTAAAGATGGCGCCACCAGGACCGGAACGACCACACTAAAGATGGCGGCCCCGGCCCGGAAGTCCGCCCCGAGGCCACACTCAAGATGGCGCCGCCAAAACCGGAACTTAGCCGAGGCCACTCTAAAGATGGCGGCGAGAGGCCCCCTCGCTTTAGAGAGGCGTTTATCCTGTTGCCTGACCTCCGCCGCCACCCGGACCCCCGCCCCGCGCCCGCAGCGCCGTCTCGCCGCGCCGCTTCCCGCTGTGGGGACAAGGCGGGGCGCTCGGCGGCGCCGGGCGCGGGCGGCAGGTTCGTGGGCGGCGGCAGGCACCGGCGACGGCAGCCCCCTCTCGGCGCCGCGGAGCGCGGCGGTCGCCGCGAGAAGCCCAGGCACCGCCCCCCTTCCGCTCCGCTCCCGCTCCCGCTCCCGCCCCCGTCCCCGCCCCGCTCGGTCCCGCCGTGGCCTGGAGATGCTGTCGGGGCTGCGCCGCCGCCTTCCCCCCCCTGGAAGCGACCCACGGCGGCAGATCCGACGGAGATCGTATCCGGGGTAACCTGGGCGCTGTGGGGGGGCGCGGCGGTGGGGGGGCGCGGCGGGGGGGCGCGGCCGCTCTTCTGCCTCTCCCGCGGCCATCGGCGACCGCAGGCAGGGGAAGCGACAGGCAAGTTTCTCGCCTCTGCGGAGAAACTTGCACCTGCGTGCCGCCGCAGGGCCGGGTTCGGATGTGCCCTGGCATTGCGCCCCCCCCTCCCCCGCGGGGAGGGTCTGCGCTGCCTCGGGGCCCCTGTCTGTGCTGCCGGGAGAGAGAAATCCTTTGGGAAGCTGGGCTGGAAACAGCAACTCTGTGAATTGCTCAGCTTTTCCTAGGCAAGGGCAGGTTTTAGGGAACAAAGGCCCGTACTCGCGAAAGGCGCCGCGGGTCTCGCCAAGGGGTGGGGGGGGGCGCGCGGCTGCGGCGCCGCGCGCGGCTGCAGTGCCGCTCCCGGCCGTGTCCGCCAGGCGGCGACTGTGAGGCCCGGCCCGGCGCTCGGGGGCGCTCTCGCAAGCGACGCCCCCGGGAAAGCGGCGGGGTTTGGGCGCTGCCGGCCTTCCCCCGGAGCGCCCGGGCTGGCCCGGCGCCTGGCAAAACCTCTGAGGGAAAAGGCAAGCAACAGCTGCGCTTGTTCTGCCGTTTCTTTAGCCAGGGACTGGAACACAGACAAAATCAAGGGGCTCTTTGACCTGTGCAGGCTCCGAGCATTTTTCAGCCTTCCCTAGCAGGGCATTCTCACCCTCTGAAAAGCTGAAAGGCTTTAACAGCTGGAGACGCGCCTGCAGCTGTGCAGATTAATGTAGTTTCTTTGAGGAAACGAAGGGGAAGTTTTCCTGTTGTGAGCCTAAATACCGAGTCTACTCTGCTTTTTCAATCAGGTGACGAAGCTTATGGAAAAAAAGACCAAAGGCCTCGAGGTGAGTACATTCTACCGAGTTCTGCTTTTCTGGGATCGGTTTGGGAAAATCACGTGAAATTCTAAAAAGCTTCTCTCCGTGTTTTCTAGTTGTTTTTTCAGCCTTGGTCTAAGTTTCCTGTAGAAAAGGGCATAGAATTATTAGAACAGACAAACTAGACCTTCTCGGGAGAGATGGAAGAAAAGGCTGCTGATTGCAGTTCTGCTTTTCTTGTCTTCCCTTCGACTGTCATTTTCTCTCCCCTGCTGTTCAAATAGGCAGCAATTAATTGCTCTGCTGAAGAGTTTGCTGTGCTAAGTGTCTGTCAAATTGACGCCTTCAACTCAAGACAGCACCTGCTCCTTAGTTACAAAAAGTTCCTCCCAGGAAATTTCCAGGCGTGCCCATAAATCTCCTCGCTGTTTGTTTGGGAGAACAGGGTTTTCTCGTCTGTAACAGAATAGTCGTGGCATTTGCTATTGAATGCTGGTGGCAATCTAGTCAGAAGAGGACCCCGTGCTTCACTAATTTTGCCTTTTTGTTGTTGGGGGTGACTTCTTCCCAGGGATGTTCTTCTTGATCCCCCGGGGCAAAGGGAGGTGTCAGCGTCAGGAGCCATCCTAACTGGGGCCCTGGTAGGTCAGTGCTTTTTGTGTGACTGGACGGTGAAGCTGTCTGTGGGAATGACCTGGCTAGTGCTCAGTGTAGTCCTAATTAAGGTGTCTTTTACTCCGTGTTCCCAGGCTCCCTGTTTTCCTTCGGTCGCCGTGGGTGTGCCGGACGCCTCTGGCAGGACTAACCCTGTGGCTTTTATGTCCAACGTGCTGTGCTGTGTGTGCCTGCAGGTAAGAAAAGCTGGGAGTGCAGTCCCTCTGCTTTGATTGCTGTGTCTCTTGGGTAGCGATTTTGGAAGCGGCGCCCGCGCAGAGCGAGGCGTTGGCCGGGCCGGCGCCTGAAGCGCTCGGGGCCGCCGGGCAGGGCAGTGCCCGGCTGGTGGGTGCCTCGCAGAGAGAAGAGCCTGGCCCTGGGAAGGCAGGAGCCTGGTCTCGAGCTGCTCTGGACCGCTGTGGGGATGAGTTTGAAGTTTTGGGATCGCTTGTTTCTGTCCCTACCTTCCCACTGAAAACAATAACTTAAGAAGTTCTCCTCTGGACTGGTCCAGAGAAATTGTGGAGTCTCCATCCCTGGAGATGCTTAAAACACTTTTGCTCAGGCAAAGTTGTGAGCAACCTCTTCTGCCTAATCCCGCTTTTTGAGCAGGAGAGACTGGACTAGATGATCTCCAGAGGTATTGTCCAACCCCCACCATTCTGTCCTTCTGTAAAGGGGCTTTGCACTGCCCTTTGGAACTGTAATCTGTTGATGACCTGTGTTGAGGTCACGCTGCAGCTTGTTACACTGCAGCTTGTCACACTGAATGGCAGCCTGAATAATTTAATATTGAACTGTGATTAATCACAAGATGAAAGCTCAGATAGGCTGGTAAGAGGCAGTGTTCTTTGCTGCAGCATTTCCCACCTGAGGTAATTTTCCTTGTTCTGAAAGTGTCAAGTACAGTTGGGCAATGTACTGCATAGGAAGAAGGGAAAGAATCTCCAAAGCAAATAAATGAACAAAAAAACCCTTTATATTTGCTTGTGCAAGAAGAAGATTGTTATTCCACTCAACCAGGTTTTGAGAGGACAAATTAATTGTTTCTCTGACAACAGTATACACTGGAGGCTGTTAATGATCCCATAGTCTGTGCTAAAGGTTTTAGCTGATTGTGTTTGTCATCAGCTTTTACTAAAGAAAAAGCAAGCCTTCTCGGCTGTGTGGATATTACAGGAACGAAATGATTCCATTCATGTAGATAATGATAACAGAGCCAAACCAAAACTATTGTGAGTGTCCTATGTGGAACAATATACAGAATTTCAAAAGGGATTGTAGTGGTCCCATATACAGAACTAACATACTTCCTGTTCCTTATTTGCTGATCAGGTCATGTTTATCTGCCTGTCAGGACTGTTGGAGCACTGGATGGAGAGCAGGTCATATGAGGAGGATTACGGAGTAAAAGGCAGCTTGTACTGAAGTGCAGGGAAAGTATAAATATTTATATATATTGGCACAGCGCCTGGCCTTAATGCTTAAAATCCTTTGGAGAGCTGTCTGCATATTTACTGTATTAATGATCAAATGCAAGGCTGTGTTGGGAAAGGTCTTCCATTTGGAAGTCAGTAGTTGAGACTGTCTTGCCTATGAAAAAGAGGGAGAATTTTCGTTAGAGGGTGTAGGATTCTGGCTGGTAATAGTCTTAATTCAAGGTATTTTTAGAGAATTGATTTAATACAAGCAGAACAAATGGCCAGAAGTGTAATGAGAGACAAGTTGAAATTAGAAAGTAGATGTGCATTTTGAATGTATTGTCATAGCAACTGATTAAATTCTCCCTCTCTTGCTGTTCTGGGGACCTTTTAAATGTGCTTTGGCTAAATAAAAAGTATTAGACTATTTCAGAGCCAAAAGGTCAGTTCTTGTTGTCTCTTTTGCACTTTAATTCTAGTACACTGATACTTGCTAACCACGTATAACCCTAGATGCAGAATGAGAACTTGGGTTATTAACAATAAACAAGTAAACAGCAGAAAGACTTGACCTTTCTTTTGAATTGCCCTACAGTGTTACAAAATACCAAACAAACCTCCTTCCCCAAAGAAACGCCCCCCAAAATGCCCTAACAACTCACCAAACACAAAATCACCGACAACCAAAAAGCAGAAGTAACAAACATGAACAGCAAGTGGAGGAAGAGTTTGAAAGCGGGCTGGACAGAAGCAGAAGTGTTACTGCCCACTCTTAGGCCACTGTGCTGATTAAATGGGTGTTGTTAGGTTTAGATTAGTAGTTTGTTGTTGTTGGGTTTTTCGGTGGTGTTGATTTTTTTTGTTGTCGTTGTGGGGGATTGTTTGTTTGTTTGTTTTTATTTTGGTTTTTTTTCTGTATTAAAAATCTGGCTCAGTTACTCTCTAGTTCTGGTGTGTTCTCTTTTCCAGGTGGTTGGTGTTTCTGCAGTGTTTGGCACAGGACTGGGGGAGATTTTTACCCAGCTTTCTAAAGCTGTAGATGAATAGGAGAGGTAAGGGGATAACTTCTGGTCCGCGACCCAGTGACCACTTCCTGAAGGTCCTGATTCATGAGTCTGCTCCTTTGATTTGAAGGAGTGTACAGTTGCCATAGCCAAGGTAGCTTAGGGTGTCCAGTATCAGCATAAAAAGCAGCAGTAAAAAGGAACTATTCAGAGATGAATTTTTGTGCTGTTCCGTGAAAAAGTAAAAGCTATCTGTGCCAGCAAGTCTGTGAAGTAATTTTTTTCTTGTAGTTCCATACCAAGTTTTGAATTGTTGCTGTTTTAATGAAGTATGTTCATTGATTTTGCATCCATTGGTTTCAGAATCCAAATCTGGGGAAAAAAGTACTGTCTTTCTGAAATGTCTCTCAAACATGAAAGCCTAGAGAAAACTTTTTTTTGTGAGTAAAAAGAAGCCTCCAGGATGATCCTTATGCAATACAAATCATGTGTTTTTCAGACTGAATGCACTCCCTTTATTCACCTTTTCAGAGAGTATCGGCCAGAATACGAGCGCCTGAGAAAAACACTGGTAAGTGTTTTTAGCTGTTTTACACCTGAACAGTGTATCTTGGGTCACTTTTGTGCACACAATTGCCTTTATGTTGAGAGGGTCTAACATTTCATTTACTAGTCGTACTCACTGTGGGAAAACTCCTGTCCTGAAGGAGTCCACCATTTGCCTTTTTTTTCCTAGATGTGGTGGAGCATATCTTTACAAAACTAAAGATTTTGTAAAACAGATGTTGCTCACTGGTTTAGTGCTAGTATTTGAGCTAATTGTGTGAAAATGATTGGGAAATAAGATTGTGTCTTCCATTCAGATGGACAGAGAGTTCTTAAAAATAAATTTCCAAAGGGATTTGTTGAGACTATCCCTGTATCTTCCTGCACCAGTGAAGAGTACTAGTTTGACTTAGTAAGAAAGACTGAATTGCAGTGCCAAAATCAGTAGCTCTGCTCACCTTGAGTTCTGGCTGTCCAAAGGACAGTTCTCTGCAGGCACAGCTACACAGAGTTTGGCTTCCCGGCGCTGCTGAAAACGTCCTAGAATCCCACCTGACTGGAGGTTGCTTTCCATGCTTAGTCAGAAGTTCTGTGTAACCTGAGTTGAAATGTAAGACCTGCGTAGTGACTTCTGCTCTCTGACTGGGGGACAGGCTGCTGGGTTTGGGTGAGGTTTCTCTTCTCCTGATGTTTTAAATGTTCTCAGAATCCACATGTAAATCTTTGTCTACGGGAGAAAGCTCAAAATAAACAAAAGAGAGAGCAGCTGGAACACTTGTGGAAGGACATGGGCAGCGTGTGTGTGCAGGGCAGCACACTGGCAGGTACCTCCCCAGGAAGATAAAGTTTACTGCAGAAGTTTTCTGAAGAGTTTGCCTCGTGAAGTAGTACAGCGCTTCTTTGTCCTCACAGCAGAAATGTGAAAGCAGCTCCATGTTAGAGGAGCAGGGCTTTAGTTCCTGTGGGATTGGTCACACTCAGCTCGTCCTGTGTCAGTCACAGGTTTGGAAGAAACCCCGCTGTGTAGCTAAAGCAGTGGACCTACTAGAAATAATGAAATACTTTAGAAAAGGCGAAACAGTCAGATCAGAATATGAGAAAGCTCTGCTGTTGGCTGCACTGTTCCTTAGATGAGGCGAGTAGGTGCTGATGGAGTCTGTCCTGTGTCTGGGATCCACAAGCAGCTTTCTGTCCCCTTAGAGCAGGTGTTCATTGCTGGGTTTCTGTGCAGATAGAAACCTTACCTTTAGCAAGCTGCTGTGCTGTGTGTGCCTGCAGGTAAGAAAAGCTGGGAGTGCAGTCCCTCTGCTTTGATTGCTGTGTCCCTTTGGTAGTGATTTTGGAGGGGAATCCCAGAGCCATTTGGTTTGAAGGGGACCTTCAAAGGCCAGCCTGTCTTCCGTGGGCAGGGACACCTTCCACTGTCCCCGGTTGCTCCAAGTCCCGTCCAGCCTGGCCTGGAACACGTGCAGGGATGGGGCAGGCTCAGCTTCCCTGTGCAGTGTGCTCTAATATCTCTCCACTGGCATCCTGAAAAATGTTGTCAGCGTGTTTTGTTGGCCGACGGTAAGCAGGACCTGGGTGAAAAGGACATTCTCTGAGGTGCTGGGAGAAGGAGGACTCGTGCGGGCACCTCCAGAGACAGCGGGAACGGGAGCGTGCTGCGGAGAAGGAAAATTCCAGGGGGTGGGTGCCAAGAAATTTGTCCTTCCCTTGCCCTGTGCTCTGCACTTAGCAATGGGTCAAGTGCAGAAGTTTCCTGGGGACCCTGGGAAATGATGCCGGGTCTGCTAAGAAAAGTGGGGCCAAGGGAGCAGGACCTGGGTCTGCGAGCGTGGGAGAAACAAGGGCCGGGTCATCCTCTGCCTCCAGGAGGGAGGGCAGCAGGAAAGGCCACGGACTAAAGCACTGAAGTGCCGTTCCCCAGGGAGCCCCTGCCCAGCACTGAACTTGCTTGTGCACTTGCTGTCCCTTTGCCAGCGGAGCCGAAGCGTCGGGTGCGGGTGCCGGGGGGATGGAGCTGCCAAGGACAAACTGGGAGGGTGTTTGCGAAGGAAGGGGGGAGAAGGAGCTCTTGATGTGCTTTTTTTACTTCTTCATCCCACAGAATTGCCACGAGAGGAAATACTTCAGAGGGGCTTCCCTCCAGCTAAGCCCTGAATATGCCAGGAGGTTTCAGCCGGGAGGAAAGGAGCTGTGGAAGAAAAGCAGCCTAAAAATAGCCAGCGGGGATCATCAGGTTTTCCAGCCAAGAAGAACAAGGAGAGAGATGAGGGAATCGGGTTCCAATTCCTAATGATTTGGTGGGTGCAGGAATGATTTTTGTGTGTTTTCCAGTCCCTTTTGATTCCTGAGATGATTTGAAAATGATGGCTTTAGCAATCAACTAAATCGGAGATGTTGTTTTTGAGAGGAAATGATGCCAAATAAATGCAGAGTTTTGGGTCAGTTTTTGGGATGATTTGAGTCAGTTTTTGGGGTCAGTTTGGGGTCATTGTTTGGGGTGATTTGGGTCAGTTTTGGGTCAGCTTTTGGGGTGATTGGGGTCAGTTTTGGGTCAGCTTTTGGGATGATTTGGGTCAGGTTTTGGGGTCAGTTTTGGGTCAGCTTTTGGGGTGATTTGGGTCGGTTTGGGGTCAATTTTTGGGGAGCACTGGGTGTTACTGGGGGTTGTTGGGGAGCACTGGGTGTTTACTGGGGAGCACTGGGTGTTACTGGGGGTTGTTGAGGAGCACTGGGTGTTACTGGGGTGCACTGGGAGAGCAAATGAAAAATAAAGGGAATAAAAAATAACCGAAATAAAAAAGGAAATATAAAATAGAAAAGAAAATTAAAAAAAAAAAGGCAAAAAAACTAAAAAGGAAATAAAATGAAAATGAAATAAAAGAGAAAAAAAAAAATAAAAAGAAACCCCTTCTTGGGCACCCCGTTTCCTCTCCTCCCCCCCCCCCGAACCGTAAATTTCGGGGTCATCACCCCTCAAATGTGAGAAGGGGACCCCAAAATGTGGGTGAGGGAACCCCAGGGAGCCGAAAAAGTGGAGGGGGAGCCGCAGTAAGAAAGCGAAGCCGGGCGGTCGGGCGGCGGGGTGGGGGGGGGAGCCAAGGTGGCGACGCCGGCGCGTGCGCAGTCGTTGGAAAGACGCCGGCGATCACGTGGTAACTGAGGGCAGCCAGGAGAGGGACCGGCGACGCATGCGCGGTGGCTCTCGTGCCGGCGCAGCGCTCCCTGGTCGAGTTAAGGGCCGGTTCCGGCGGCAGGGCGGGACTCGCGGTCTCCCGTCCCTCCCGGGGTGTGTGTGGGGGGAATAACATGAAGATTTTTTGGGGTGAAAGCGCAGAAATTAGCGAGGAGAGGCGCTAATTTGGGTAAACTCGGTCACCGGAAGTAGAGAGCGACCGGAAATCCTCCAAGGCCCCCGGCCCTGGGGCACCCATAAAAATGATGTCGAAATAACTAATGAGAGACGCTTGCAACAGCTATCAGGTGAACTCCCTGGTGGAAACTGCTGGCTCTGGGGCTGAGCTCTGAGTGGATACAGTGGGGATACTGTGGTGTCAGGAAGAACTAGTGTTCTGTCATGCACTGCAGCACCAGTCAAAGCTCTGTGTGTTGGAGTTCGGCTGCCTGGGGAAAAATTCAGTTTTTTTGTTAAATATTCAGTGTCACTTCTTGGTATGTAATAGACAGCAAGCTCATTGATTGCTATGAAACAGGGTTGGTCATTTATTGCCTTCACACCTCTGCTTTTTCTTTCTATAGCATCTTATTAAGGGCTTTCTCAATTTTTGCCTCCCTTTCTGGCAATATTTTCTGGATACTTCCTTTAGTGATCTGATGTTGGCAGCAAATGAAACTAGTCATATGCTCAAAATGCTGGCTGCTCAGTTCTTATTTACTGCTGGCCTTTGATTCCTGTGCCTTTTCATGCTCTGCAAATTCTGTTGGGAAGAGAGGCAATAGTGAGCTCTCTGTTGTTAGATGTGACAAGGTTTGTGTGAAGATGTCCTAGCAGCAGAGCAGAATGGATATTAAAAGAGAAATTGCTATTAGAAATAAATGCTGAGCCTCCTGTCATGCTGTGTATAATGTGTTCAACAGCTGCAATTTGTTATGTCTTTCTTTCCTTAACAGAAGTGCACACATTTGAGGCTTTGGATAGTGACCCAATGCTAGTGAAGTTAATTGATGCTCAAGTGTCCTGTGGGTGGTAGAGTTGAGCTGAAGCTTGGAGCTCAGGTAAGTATGTGTACATACACATGGAATAGAACAGCAGATCAAATGGTATAAGAAAAATAAAGGAATATCAGATAAATATATAGAGTAGATTAATACACAGAATGCAGATTCAATATAGAATGTCTATGCCAGGCCAACAGAAGATTCTGTTCCAATCTTTTATATTTTCTCTGCTTGGAATCTTATCGAAACAGAAAATGAGTTTGATTTGAGTGTAGTCCATGTCTTGGGGACAATGATGATTGCTGTGACTTTGACACACTTTTCCAATCAGGTTTAGAAGCTTTCAGTAGCAGAGAGCATAGGCAGCTCATAGCTGTGGATGGAAGCAGCTCAAGTGAAGTGTTCAATGCTGTAAAATAGCTGGGAATCCTAGGAAGGAAAGGCTATGAAATAATTTCAGTTGGAGATGGTGCTCTCTCCTGCAGTAGGCAGGATAGGATGATATGGTCCTATCAGCCTGATGTGCTTATGCTTCCTGGAAAGAAGCTTAACTGCAGGTGGCTGAACAGGCTGAAAACCCAGTGCACTGAAGGATTTTTCTTTTTCTCTGTAGGTGATGCTAGCAAAGAATCTGGATGTGTCTCAAGGGCTGGTGAACGGGGCACGAGGCGTTGTTGTAGGATTTGAAAGTGAACAGAAGGGTAAGTGAGCTTCTTGATCTCTTGTTGAAGGAAGAGGGGGAAAAATAACAAAACGATTTTTCATTGATGGCTGATGACTTCTCAACTTTGTTTACTGCCTGGTAAGAATAATTAGAGGGAAAGCAGGGAGGAGATCTCTGCAGGCTTGGGGCTCTCACCAGCTGTGATGTCATGCACTGCATCAGCTGTAGCTATCTATGGGCCTCTTGTGTTTGCTTTTCTGTGTTGTCTAGATGTGGGTGCTCATTTGCATTTCCTGTTTTCTTTTGTTCAAGCAAGTTTTTGTTTGTTTTTTCTCAAAGAATAATGTTCTGCTACCTGCAATGTGTATTTTTCTCTGCATCTCAGCTGATAAATTACCTGGCTTTAATTCTCCTGCCTTAAGTAGGTGCCAAACATCATTTCAGTGCATGCTATTTACTGTCTGCGGGTTTAGGTTTGGTTTAGGAGGGGGGGAAAAAAGTGTTCTTAGGCTGCTGACTTCCTGGCTTTTGAGTGTCAGGAATACATCTCTGTTTCTCTCCTGCTCCCATTCCTACAGGGCTGCCTAAGGTGAGGTTTCTCTGTGGGGTCACACAGGTCATAAGAATGGAGAAATGGGTCTTCAAAGGACCATCAGGAGTTCACCTGAGTCGTCAACAGCTGCCTTTAAAGTTGGCATGGGCCATTTCCATTCACAAGAGTCAGGTGGGTGTCCTTATACAGCTGTCTAAAGACTTGCACACCATCATAAGCCTTATTTCCTGGGTGAGCTTGCATTGCTGGTAAAACAGAAGGGAAAGCTGAAAGGCCCTTGTTGGGGGGGGAACTCCAGAATATGTGTGTTTAGCTGCACCTCTTCTGCTCATGATACCTGCCTATAGGGTCACAGATGGACTAGATACACTGCTGGAGTTTCCATGGGGTGCTGCCATCTGCATAGTTGGTGTTGGACTATAAAGCAGCATTATTTACCATTGTGGGCTGATGAGAGCAGTGTTTCCTTGAGAGTCATCAGCACTAGAGACCCTGAGGTTTACAGTATAACTGAGGCAGCTGCCAGAGCCACAGCTCTCTTTGGGCTGATGGTGGTGTGTGTTTGGTTTTTTTCAATGTAACAGTGTAACTTTCTCAAAGTTCCTTGCCTTCCAGAAGGCTTCATACACTTTGATGAATACTGGTCTTGGAAACCTGTGAGTTTGTTCCCATGCCACTGCTTATTGTTCCTGTGCCACTGTTTAAACCAGGGCAGGCTGTAAATTCTGCTGTGCCCAGGACAGCCCTGCAGACAGGCCTAACCCAAACTCTCTGATCTGCCTGAGGACTGCTTGAGAATGGTGACTGCTCTAGTTAACTACTAGGAGTGAAACCAGCAGGATTTCTTTCCCTGCTGTGTTGATTAGATGGGATTTATGGAGTTTCATGCAACAAGAGGTTCTCTGGAGTTAGTGGATTCTACTATCTGCTAGCAATTTACTGACAGTAGGAAACTGCCTTTCCTTTCTGATTCTCGTCTTTTAATCAGTTACACAGTAAAACAAAAGACTTCTTTGTTTTTTTCTTTTTTTTTAATCAAGCCCTTACACCAAGAACGGTACCTTTGACAGACTCACAGGTTAGTGTTGGTACAGCACAGTGTTCTTGTTTGTTTGTTCTGTAACAAAGTTCTCTGTGTCTTTGGCAGGGCATGTCTTTAGATTGTGTGGAAATCTCCCTGTCTCGTGTCTTTGAAAGTGGGCAGGCTTACGTAGCCCTCTCCCGAGCCCGCAGCCTTGCAGGTCTCCGTGTTCTGGATTTTGACCCAAAAGTAGTGAGAGCTGATCCTTCTGTGCTGCACTTCTATAGACAGCTGAGGCGTCATCAGCTTTTAACCCAGGTAAAGAAAAACCTCATGCTAGCAAAGCCTGCTTTGTGCTACCAAGATGAGAGGTGTTGGCCCTGAGATGCTTCTTTTTCTTCCTAAGCAAGACCATTCAAATTAAAACTTGTAGTGGCAGGAGAGATGAAACTGCAGAGAGAGCATGTGGCAGGGCAGCTCTTGGTGGTAAAATAGCTACAGTAGTTTTGGGATTGTATAAAACTACCTGGCACTGTGGGTGAAAGGATAGGTTGAGATTCTTTGGTCTTCCTCTTGCAGTAAGGAATGAAGGGGAAGTGGGCACAAAAGAAATCTGTTCCTTTTTTTTTTTTTTTCGTGTCTTCTTTCTCCCCAAAGGATTCACTACACACCTATTCAGATGCTGATGAGAAGGAGAATGTGAAATGCAGCTGATAATGTTCTCCTGGTTTCTGTGAAGTGTCAGCACAGACAGCTGAGATGCAGTGATCTTGCTATTGAGTATATTTGATAACACAGGTAAAGTCAAAGGAATTTTTTTAGCTGTTTGCTTCATTCAGCTGACTCTGGATATATAGAAGTGTAGAGGATTGGTTAGAAATGCGAGGACATATGAACATGGCTAAGGCTATGGATGAGCTGCTAAAGTATAAGACGCAGTCTGACTAGGCCCATGAGAAAGTCTGAGATAGCAGGGCCGTGAGAAAGCAGCAACGTCCTTGGGTATTCTAAATTGAGCTGAAGAACAGGAGCTAGGCATTACCAAAACAGAGACACTTAACGAGCCACCTGTGTAAACAATGAAAGACAGTTAAGATGATATCAGCACCTAACTGAGCACCAATAATGAGCCTAATTTCTGTAATATTCATGAACCTATTATAGAGTGTATATTAAGCTGTTGTCAATCTACAATAAACGAAGTTCCTGGATTCTCACATTGAGGTGTCTAGAGCTTTCCGTCGCGACATAGAAGTATCCCCACCTTGTGCCTCTGGAATTTGGAAGGCTTCTGCAGCCCCCTTCTGAGCCCACAGACCTACGTAAGCACTTCTGTGTCACAGATGCAACTCTAGCAAACAAAATGACTGAACAAGGATGTTCCTGAAGGACTTTCCTATGGTTCTATCCTGCCTGCCTAGTTGCATTTAATCCTCCACATATATAGACTGAAACTTGTGTCCCTTTCTTCAAGTATACCACTGTTGTGAGATGGAAGGTGTCCGGATGGATTGGACCAGTTCACAGGAGCTGCTGACACAAGGGAAAGCAGTGCTAAGTATCTGGAATACACACTTGATTCTTCTGCAAGCAAGGAGCTGGGCTATTACTTTACAGCATGCTGAGGTGTTCCAGATGCTTGACACCAGGAGGCTTTGCAAAACTTCCTCCACAAGCAGAACTGCCAGTTACATATTGCTTGTTATGCTGATATGTAGTGTTTTTATTAGTCTGTTGCATAAGATGTGATTTTTATTTTTTTAACCCTCTGAGATGAACTGGCACTGTTTAAAGACAGGAGGAATTCCTACATCTTATACCTGTAATTATGGAACTACAAGAATTGTGAAGTTCTGTTACTCCATTAGGGAGAAGATGGGTACTGGTGAGAGTTCCTCTTGTTAAAACATGAGGCTTGCTCAAATGAAAGTTGTCCCTGGAAAAAACCTGTCTGACTAATAAGGTGGAAGTTTAGTGTGAAATAGGGAATAATGGCTATGGACATGTGAAGTGAGCTGTAATGTCACCTGTTTCAGCAAAAGCAGAGATAAGCAGAACTAATATACTGTCTTAATTAAGGCAAAGCTTTGGTCTTTGTATTTTAGCACTTTGTTTAAAGCTTAAGTGACTTGTATATTTTAAAATGTTTAACATCTTAAAACATGACATAACATTCAGCTGGAACTCATCTCTTTCAGGGTTATGTCTCTAACAAAACCTCTGCTGTGTGAGTGAGTTGAAAGTCACTTCTTGGCAGCTGCTCTCCTTAAAGCCAGGAAAGGATGTTGATTAGCCAGTGGTTAATATAGCAGAAAACAGTTTTAATAGGATTTCAAAATGCATATTTTAAGTGGGGGTTGAGGGTTTTTTTTCTGGGCTTGAAAGGTAGAGTTTTGGAGGGAGTCATAGTAGAAGACAGAAGTGTGACTATTATTCAGAGGGGCTCTTAATGTATCAGCACATTGTTTCTTCAAAGAAGTCTGGTGGGGAGTGGATGAAGTAGCTGGAACCTGTGGAAGACAAGCCCTTTCCCCCTCACACTGCAAGCTGTAAACTTTTTAAATTATTTTTTTTAAACAACACATCCCAATTCTTTGAGCTGGATGTAAGCTGTTTGTCCACCTTGGGGAGAAACTGAAGATTAACTTCTCCCTGCCCACACAGCTGGCAAGGAGGGTGCTGGCACACTAAAGCATCATTTCTGGTGCAGATGAGCACTGAGGTGTGATTGTTTGGCCTGCAGCTTCCAGAGCTTCCACTAGAGCTGGGTGAGGGCCTGACTGTTGCAGGCTGTGTCCCCCAGCTGACAGTGCCAGTACCCAGGTGGGGTGCCCATGAGCACGGTGTGCTCAGATTCAGCCCCCTCCTCCTGTGGTAGGACACAGGGGGTGCAGGTGTGGCAGGCTGGCTCTAGCCTTTCCTTGGACACCTCTTGTTCCCCCAGCTGCTGTGTCCCCATCTTGAAGCACTCTTGCTCTTTCCTCATGCTGCTGTTCTGCAGTGGGTGCCTTGGCACAGAACCTGTGCTGTGCCACTCATGCCTCCTGTGTAATTCCAGCTGTGCCTCAATGTGCATCCTCCACCTTGGTGTGGGTTGAGTTTTTGCTTTTGTTCACCCCCCATGCCCCTTGTGCAGGTGGCAGAGGCTGTGGGTACCCTGATCATCAGGGCAAGGCTGTCCAGGCAGGCAGGGATGCCCAAGGGGTAGCCTTAAAGCCTGTATGCTTGGTCAGGGGGCTGGGCTGGGTCCAGTTTGCACTGTTTTTAGAGATGGGATGCTGCAGTATGAGGGCTTTGTGTTGCACTGGAGGTTGAGTTGTGGGATCTGAAATGCCCAGAATGTCAGTGGGTTTTACTCTTGGGGTAGACGGCTAGGAAGGATATGCCAGGCATGTCCAGTCATACACAATACATTGATTTACTGACAGGTTGCATAAGAGTGATGAGATAATGCAGGCTCAAATCCTTTAACATCTCTTAAAAAGTTCCTGTATTGCTGCAATGAAAAGATAACTTAGAGTGTAGGAGTGGTGATTATGCAAATAAACTTCTAATTGTGATTTTAAGAAGCAACTCACTTGACTGTAGTTTTCCTGGATATAGGGACTGAAATCTTTCCAGTTGTGTGGCAGTTTTTTTGGTGCCAAGCTGAGGTTTGAGATAAAATGCTAAACAGAACTTAAAGCTGGAAAGGCTAATCAATATTTCATGTTAGTATTAAATATACATGAAATATTGTGGTTGCCTTCTCAATGATGGAACTGTGGGAGCAGAATAGTGGTGGCTTTTGAAGGGCTGGAGCTGTTCTGAGGCCAAAAGGGGTCTGTCTGTGTAAATTTTGGATGTTCTTACTTCCAGCTAAAGCAGATGCCATCCAACACCTGACACACACAAATGATCGATATTTAGCATCTGCTCCCCACTCTGGTCACATCCATTGATGATCCATTCAGAGTTAACTCCTTGCAATTATCATAACAAAGACTGGGGATAGACATGCATACGTGGTACTAAAACTGAATAACCACAAAGTATTTCGCACAGGCATTCTCCAATTTTCTCTTCCATTTATGGATAATAACACTATTTGCAGAAAGGGCAGCAAAACTTTTCTCCGGGGATTTATTTATAACACACAGTCTTGCTTACTCAAATGTAAATAACAGGCACCGCGACCCGTCTGTAGCCAGGGTCTGGGCGTGTGCCCGCGTTGGAGACCCCTGTAAGCAGGGCGGCAGCCTGTTTGGCTGTTGAATGGTTTAGGATACAGGAATCTCTTCCCTGAGGTTAAAAAGCCTTTTAATACATGGTATGTTCTCCGTGTGTTAGTACTTCTCTGCTACAATCAAGTTACTTTTCAAACTCTTTTTTCATAAGCTTAGCGAATTGCATTCATTCTGTCCTTCACAGTAGGGCTTTTTTTCAAGCATTCAGACAATCTTTGTGGCTTTCTTCTTACACCGCCTTCATTTCTTCCACTGTTAGAAACACTTGACACCTGACTTGTAAGCAATATTCTAGTACTGGCTTCATTAAAAAAATTGCCTTCCTATTCCTACACACTGCCTTCCTGAATAGATTTTAAAAGTCTTCTTAATCCTGTTTACCTCACACACACAACAGTGTGTTGACTCAGTTGTTCAACATGACTTATAAGCACTTTTCAAAGTTGCTGTTTTCAACGATACTGTCCTCCCCTCCATACTTAAAAATTTTATTTTTTAGACATACAGCTCTTCATGTGAATATATTAAAACAGCAGCTAACTGCACGGGTTTATTCTCTTTACCAAACTATCCATGTTACTCTGTGTGACTTCAGCATCATTATCTGTCATGCTGTCAAATTTCTGTGTCATCTGCATATTTTGTCCATGGTGATTTTATATTTAAATCCAGGGGATGCATAAAACTGGCATCACTTTTCTTTGAGTGCTTTCCTTTGGAAGACACAATTTTAAACAGCCTCACTGGATGATTATTTCTCACTGGCAATATTTTTCTAACCCATCAGTTCCAGACTGTATGTGCTACAGTGCCAGCTATTTTAAATGAGCAGTAGCATATTGAGCTCGCTAGATTAACAAGCTAACAGTTAAAGCATATGATATCTCCACAGTAGGATTACACCTGTAATCTCTCAAAGAGTTAAATTAGGCCTATTGTCTATAAATTACTTGTATTAATTTAATTCTTCATCACTGAAATCCTTTGCCTTTTTCCTCTATTGCACCTGGATCATGTCAGGTTAACAGGCCCTTTAACTACAAGTCCTTCATAAATATTCCTAAGTTATTCACAGGCTTCATGCTTCTGTAATTTCCCGAGCATTCCAAAATTCATCTCAAAAATCTGGTTAGTGGGTGTGAAGTGCCTCAGCCAAAGGGCGAAAACGGTGCTCTGGACGGTCACCAAGGCCCCCTGAGGGTGCCCTGAGGGAGACGGGACGGGGCGGGGCGGGGCGGTCGCCATTGGCTGCTTTTCCCGCCCTCCCCCCAGCCCCCTCAGCCGCCTCAGCCCCCTCAGGCGCAGTGTCCCGGCACTCCCCGGTCCGTGAGGCGCGCGCAGGTAAAAGGCGCTTTGGAGAAGCTCAATAGAAGGTTGTGGAGTCGCTCTAGAGAAGATTTTGGGCTGTTACAGGCGTAATACAGTGTTCAGCAGCAGCGTCAGAAGGGCAGCACGGTCTTTCAGAGGAGTTATTGAGGAAAAAGCTTCTTGAACTTCGTCACCCTTGGTAAGGTAAGACAAAGGGGACTAAGAGTTTCAGAGAGGTAAAGCTGAGGGAACTTGGAAAGCACATGCAGGGGATGTTTTGAGGGAAGATCTCAGGTAAAGTGTGAGGGACAGACTGAAAATCTTGGAGGGAAAAGCTGAGTAGGGGACATTTTGGGGGTCAAAATATGTGGTGTCCCGAATGTCACTGAGGGGTTTTGAGGGTCACAAGAGGAGGAGGCTGGTGCCCCCGGTTTCACTGAGGGGAAGGAGGATGTGCTATGTGTCAGAGGGGCAGGCAGGTTTCCCGCATGTTGCTGAGGGGAGAGGCAGGTGCCCGATACGTCCCTGAGGATCTCTGAGGGGGAAGAGGGTGCCCCGAGGGCTAAGCGGGTGTCTCCTGTGTCCCTTTAGGGGCTGTGAGGGACACAGGGCGAAAAGGGTGCTTTGAAGGGTTACCGAGGATCCCTGAGGGTGCCCTGAGGGAGACGAGACGGGGCGGGGGGGGCGGTCGCCATTGCGCTGATTTTCCCGCCCTCCCCTCAGCCCCCTCAGCCCCCCCAGCCCCCTCAGCCGCAGTGTCTCCCGCCGCTCCCCGGTCCGTGAGGCGGGCGCAGGTGAAAGGCGCTTTAGCGAAACTCGATAAAAGGTTGTGGAGTCGCACTAAGGCAGATTTTGAGCTGTTACAGAGGTAATACAGAGTGTTGGGCAGCAGGGTGTTTCAGTAGAGTTATTGAGGGAAAAGCTTCTTGAACTCCGTCACCCTTGGTGAGGTAACACAGAGGGGACTGAGAGTTTCAGAGAGGTAAAGCTGAGGGAACTTGGAAAGCCCATGCAGGGGATGTTTTGAGGGAAGATCTCAGGTAAAGTGTGAGTGAGGTGAAGTGTGAGTAAGGTGGTGAATAAGGCACAAACGCCGCCGGTGACACAATCAAGTGCCAGGGCAGAATTAAGGTTTATTACAAAACAGTTTGGTTTAAATACAGCGCTTAAGCATGTCACATGATCTTCCAAACAATGACAATCAAGTATTGACTGAGCATGTGTGAGAACGTGGAAAACTACAACTCCCATAATTCCTTGCCACATCTCCCCTTCTCTAAATAATTAACAAATTGTAAAACAATACATTTTTTAAACATCCTTAATGTAACCAATCTTATCTTAACTGTTTATAAAAACCAGGACCTATCATCACAAGGCCTTTATTGAGCTGTTTACAACTTTATTGGTTCGTGCAATATTCAAGCAACCTTGAATTACTCAGGGTTTGTAGATGTGTAGAATCTTTTATCTGAGGGTAATTTTGTGTGATTGGGTAAAGGCATCGTCTTTATTTGAAAGGGAAATGTGTTGGGTTGTAGATGTTGTGTTTGAAGTAGTGTTGTTTGAGGTAGTGTTGTTGAATGAGTGTTTAAGATATCTTGCTGTAAAGTGTATTTGCATTCACACACATACATATCTCCACTCAACTTTCTCATTCACATTCCGGTGGCCACTGTTTCATTCTCTCCTAACACATGCATTCTTAAACCCTTTATTGTGTTTGAATCATGGAGTTTTGGGTTTGTATTGGTTACTGTTTGTGTGTTTCTTTTGCTTCTGTTTATTTATTGCTTCTTTGTGATTGTTCCTGTTTTGAAGAAGTATTAATGTAGATTTACACATATAGGGACCAGACCCATATCTCTTTCCCTCCCCTTTTTGTGTTTTTACAGCATGTTTCTCAATGTGTGGTGTGTTCCTTTTACTATTGTTGGTTATGTTTCTTCAAATCCAATTTCTTCACTCATTTTCTCTGATGATTGTTTCAGTTGTGAGGGAGGGCTAATATAAGGCCTGACACATTTAGAAGAGATCCTTTGTAATTTGGTACCCTTGGATACACAGGCATATATCCTCCCTCAAGTTCTGAGATGTACTGGTCCTGACCATTGCCTAGATATTAGATTTTTAATCATAACTGGTGCTTTGGAAGATGAAAGTATTTGAGTTTTATGTTGGTATTCATACCTGCTATGGTTTGTATCATCACGGTTTAAGAAATTTAGAACATATGATGCTTTCCATAAGCGTTCCTGGGGGCTATATACCAACTCCCCTCTTTTTTGCCTTTGAAGCATTTCTTTTAGTGTGCAGTGTGCTCTTTTTACAATTGTTCTGTGGGTGTGGAATGGAATATCCTCTGATTTGTGAGATCTGTTTTAGCTTTTGTTGAATAACATACAGGATCATTGTTTCTGTTTATGGTTTTTGGAATGTTTGAAATTGCAAAACAAATTAGTATTTGGTAGTATCTTTTGCCTTTTTCTAGTGTGTTGTATTATTCTATCTGGAATGTGTGTGAATGGATGTGTCTTATGTAAGAGTTAGATTTTGTGTGATTAACAAGGAATTATGTGGTGTGTATTTTTCTAGGTAAATGAGGGTTAGTGAAATCTCGAAGGAAGGAGGCTTCGAGATGTGAAAGTAGCATAGCATGAATCAATTATAACCATTCATAGGTTAATTACAAAACAATTTAAATGTCTTGCATATATGAGTAAGTTGTAAAACTTATACAGAGTCCCGGTCCACGGTTTGTACCTTATTGTTCCGTTGTCTTCTTTAGTTTGTCCAGATGTAGATGGTCTTAGTGTCCCATTTCCTTACTACATCTTTCGTTGTGTAGTTTTCTTTGTATTGGAGATTCCATTGTTGGTCCTGTTAAATTTTTTTTTGGAATGTTTTACAGTCCCCATTTCTTAATAATATCAGTTAGAGCAACTGTAACCAGGTTTAATTCAGTCTCTCAGGTATTGCAATTTACAAGCAGCTATTTTGCACTCTTGTTGACATTATGTATGTTGTTCTGTGATAGCAAAATGTTTTGAGAATGTTTGAATGTAACAAATATGGGGATGTTTAAGATTCTATACTTATTATTTGAATAACATTGTTATGATAATTGCACGTATGTGGATGTATTTGAGAATTTAATAACTTCTAATAACTTTTATTTTTAATAATTCAAATAAAGCTACTGAGAAATTAATGAAAAAATAGGGAAAAAAATTTTAAAGCTGTAGTGTTCTGGTTTTGTGGAAATAAATGTTTTTGGTTAAAATGACACCAATTTACATAGTGAAGGGCAATAGCAAGAGCTTGTAGGCAACAAAGAGAATTTTTCTCTCTCTTTACACTAAGAAGGTTTCAAATCTTCTTTTTCATCTTGAGTCCAGCAATTGATTGGTAATCAGCATGCAATCTATGCTGAAACAATCTGTGGGTAAATTTATTTAATTCAAATTTATCTCCCTAGTAAATTGCTTATGTTGCTCCAGTTTTTATAATATGTGTAGCAATTTTGTTTGCTGATTGATAAAAGGTTTATCTTGCATTCTTTAGCATAGCTAGAAGAATATGAAACTGCTAAACCTAATGAAAGTTTTGTATCAGCCAGTTTTATATTTAAAAAATATGAATTAATGAATATATTGGGCTTTAAAATGGTGAGATGCTAAATTTTATTCCATGTGTAAATGTTTTTAAACTATTTTCTACCCTTTATTTCTATTGTTAAGAAAACAATTTACAGTACTTTTAAGAAAACTGATTTGAAAACAATAAAGAAAAAACCACAAATGTTAGAAGTAAAATTTATATTTTCTTGAAAATGTAAAATGCAGTGCTATGAGTGAATAGTTAACAAAGTTTTAGTTCGCTATGTTTTGCTTTCTTTTTCCCATACTATGTAAGAAAGGAGATTTTGAGTGAGAGATGAGAGGGGTTTGCTTGTTGTTTTCCTCACCAAAAGGCAAGTCACTTGTTTGTTTAGCCAAAGAGTTAGTAGGAAAGTTTTTATAGGAACAGGAATAGTGGTAGAAGATGACAAAATCTAATTCCACCCAGTTGTTAAGCAGTAAACCATTGTTATGTTTGAGGGGCAACACATTATTTCTTGTTTTGCAAAGGCAATTATGCAAGAAGTGGTTTTTATCCTTTTCTTTAACTCAAAAAAGTCATTTGTAAAATCTTGGTTTTCAAAAATTCTAATCTTTTTGCACTCTGAGACAGGGGTAAAAAATATGAAAATCCATTTTTCTCTACTTTGAGAGATTGATAGATTAGTGCAAGGGTTTTTGTACGTAGCAAGGCTGTGTTTATATGGTTTTCTAGTGTTGTGGAAATGCATCACCTCTTTTTTAAGGAAAGGCCACTGTATCATGGATTTAGGGCTATTTGTTTCTTGGGCCACTTGTGGGTTTAGCTGCAATGAAACTGCCTTTGGGAAAAATCCACTGTTAATTGACTTCCTCTTTGACTGAGGCAGCCTCTGTTCTACAGAATGGGTGATTTCAGTGGGTCCAATGAAAACAGGGTTAATGTCTGGGCTATTGCTGGTTACGATGTCTCTGTTTTGTTTTGGGGGTGCTAGTTTAAGAAAACTTGTTAAACAGGTTTGGATGTTTTTTAAGAGCCATTGTGAGGTTACATCTGTTCTGTTGTTAAAAATGTTTGATACTTCTGTCTTTGCCTCCCATTCTAATTGTTTAATTTGAGTATAGGCCAATTTATGCACGTTTGTGTTTTGAATGGATTTGGAGGTGTGTATTGCTGTATGTTGCAGCCTTGTGAGGCATCTTTGGGCTTGTGTTGTATGAGGGATTTGTTTGTTTTGCTTTATCAAGGCTTTTGCAGTGACTGTGTGTAAAGGGTTATGTGTTTCTGCAGTTGAAATTGTAATTGGTTGTTTCTTTGCTACTTGTTTAGGTTTGGCTTTCCATGTTGTGTATGGCATACTGTCTAACAGCATTTTAAAATAGTGAGAAGTAAATACTCGATTTAGGGTCCCTCCTAGTATTTCTATTCTTCCCCCCTGTAACACAAAAGAACCTTTTATAATAGTAGATAATTTGTCAATTAGTAAAGTTGTCCTTTTGTGACTTAGTAAGTTAAATATGGTAGCTGATAGATGTATGTCTGCTGTGTTTTGCAATGTTACCCTTAGATTGTTGGTTGTGTCAGTAGGTGGATTGTGTTGTTCCAGCTGAAATTCTCGCAGCATAAAACCAGCAGCTGCTATTGTTAGCAACGTAGCCAATATATATATTGTCCATTTTAACATTGGTAGCTTTGACTTCACTGATGGTCTCGGCTTGGGCCGAGGAATATGTTTTGTGTTTTGTGTGCTTTCCCACTCTGTATTCTCTTCTTCGAGCTGAAGTAGTAGCTGTAGCCATGTTTGCTGTTCTTCCTCTTCTGCAGGATCCAAAACTGCTTGTCTTCTATCTGGTTCTCTCATCTTGCTGAGTTCGGTTTGCCACAGCTCGGCTAAGATTTCTAGGGTGTCAATTTCTAATCTTCCTCTTCCATCAGGCCGTCTTCGGCATAGAAGCTGTTCTGAGGCTGGCAAGGGCTGTGGGTTGGTTTCTTGGTAGGAGTGCCACGGTGGTGTTTTAACTGTTGTGCATTTGTTGGCTGTTGGTTGAACTGGTGGTGACGGAAGAGGCACTTTAACTTGCGCCTCATGACAGGAGTAAGCTGGCTGTGTCCATTGTTCTGCAGAAGTCTCATGGCAACTGCGCGGCCAAAGAGAGTTACTGGACCCCCCTGACCCCGCAACAGCAGTCCATCCGTTGCCCCCTCGTCGCAGCCCCTGCAGCTGATGCTACTGCTGGTGCCCTAACCCAAGTGAAGTTTGGAGGGATTTGTGGAGGTGGGGGGACCTGTGGGAGGGTGGGTGGGTGGGTAGTGGCTTGGAGATCTCCCTCTGGGGGTGTAGGGATGTTTCCCTTCTTGGGGAGGAGCTGCTGTTTCTCAGGCTCAACTGTGTCCTCCTGCCTTGGCAGAAGCTGTCGGAGAAGAAAGAAGAGACTGGAGTGCAACTTCGAGGCAAGAGCGAACAAGAAGAGGAGCAGCGTCAAGCTGAAGAGGGGGCAAAACAGAGACCCTCTGGGCAAAGGCCCCTCCCTTGGCATCCCCGGGGCAGGGATCCCAAAGAGTCCGGCGGGCAGCTTCCGGCTGCGCCGGCCGGCTTGGCGCTGGGCGGACCTCCCTGTAAGCAGGGCTGGGTCCTTTGCTTTGCTTGGCGTTGGCCTTTTGCCATCGCGCTCCTGTGGCTGCCCGGAGAGAGGGGCAACCGCCCTGTAAGGAGGGCGAGAGTGCCCGCCTCCGCGCCCGAGGGGGGACACGGAGCTCTCCCGACCCCCGGCCCGCCCGCCCCGTAAGCGGGGCAGGGCTTTTTCCCTTGGCACCTTTGGTGCCTGCTGGCGGCCCCTGGCCAGAGTGACCCCCCGTAGTCGGGGTGTGTCACGGCCTGTGTCCCTTGCCCCTCAGCACGCCGAGGCCCTTCTGGCCCGCGCGCAGCCCGGGGCCACTAACGGGCTTCTCTCCGTCCTCGGGAACAGGGGGCGAGCCCGAGGCTCTCCTCCCCTGCTCGGCGGCAGGGCCGGCTCCCCACGGCTTGGCGCACAGAGCTTGCTCCCTCTTCTGGGACGTTCCCCCTTTGTGTCCTTGTCCCGTCGGTGTGAGTGAGCGAGCGAGCGAGCTGGTCCCTCCTGTAGCCCCCGTAGAGATGTAGGCAGCGTAGCTTAGACTTCCCAGGAGGGAAAGAGGGGCTCTGTGTGCCAACCCGTGGGGAGTCAGCCCCGCTGCCGAGCAGGAGAGGAGAGCCTCGGGCTCGCCCCCTGTTCCCGAGGACGGAGCGAAGCCCGTTAGTGGCGCCGCGGGGCCGCCGGTCCTGCTGGCGATGTGCCAGCGTGGGCCCCCCCCCGTCCTCGGGGCTGGGGCCCTGTCCCTGCCGGCCTTAGGCCGCGAGGCCGTTGCTGGGAGTGCCGGGCCTCGGGGGGGGCGGCCCCCTAAGTGGGGCTTTGTGCGTCCCCCCTGCTCGGCGGGCGGTTGGAGGGACCCCCTGTAATCAGGCGGGTGTCCCGCGGGGTCCCCCGGCCTCTCACGGGCGTGGGGCTGGGCGTGTGCCCTCCCTGCCCTCGGGGCCCAGCTCAGGGCCTTAGGCCACGAGCCCCAGTGCCTGGCCCTTGAGCCAGGTACTTGATGCCGCGGGGGAAGGCCGAGCTCCGTGGCTCCCTGGGTGTGGACCCGCCTGTAAGCAGGGTCCGGGTCTGGGAGCCTTTGCGCTCCCTCAGCTGGCAGCCTGTGCGGGGCGACCGCCCCGTTAGCGGGGAGCGGGTCAGGTGCCCCCCGAAGCGGAGAGAAGGAGCCTCCGTAGGCCTTTGGGCCCAGGGCCCCCCTGTAAGTCGGGGTCAGTGCCCTGGTGTCCCAGGCCCTTTGTGGTCCAGGCAGCGGCCGGAGCCCCCTGTAAGCAGGGCGGCAGCCTCTTTGGCCGCTGCTTCGCGTGCCCAGCTGCCTTTGCCCAGAGGGCCCGGCTCCCCGCAGCGGGTGGGACTGCGCCGTGCGTCGCCGTGGTGAGTCCAAGTGAAGCTTGGAGAGTTTTGTGGGGGGAAGTGGGGGGGCCTGTGGGTGGGCGGGGAGGGTCTTGGAGATGTGCCTCCGGGGGCGTGGGGTCCGGGTTGCCTTGGTAGGGAGGAGCTGGTGTTTCTCGGGCCCACCTGCCTCCTCCCGCCCTGGCAGAAGCCGTCGGAGAAGAGAGCGGAAGAGGCGTCGCGCGGGACGGCAGCGCCGGCGCGGGAAGACGCCGCGGTGAGAGCGGCTGAAGTTGGGGGGTGGTGTGGAGGTGTGGGGGTCCTGCGAGTGGGCGGGCGGGTGGTGGCTGGGGCAGCTGCCCCTGGGTCCTGCTTTCCTTCGGTGCAAGGACTCGGAGCTTCTGAGTCCGAGCTGCGTCCTCCTGCCTTGGCAGGAGCCCTCCGAGAAGAAAGCAGAGCCGTGGAGCGGGACGGCGAGGCAAGAGCGAGGAAGAAGAGCGTCGGCTTCGCGCTCAAGAGGGGGCGGGAGAAAGGCCCTCTGGGCAAAGGCCCCTCCCTTGGCATCCCCGGGGCAGGGATCCCAAAGAGTCCGGCGGGCAGCTTCCGGCTGCGCCGGCCGGCT
Source organism: Pseudopipra pipra (assembly GCF_036250125.1). Lineage (NCBI taxonomy): Eukaryota > Metazoa > Chordata > Aves > Passeriformes > Pipridae > Pseudopipra > Pseudopipra pipra. Next base: position 6,914 of record NW_026990750.1, on the reverse strand, counting down.
TGGCGCTGGGCGGACCTCCCTGTAAGCAGGGCTGGGTCCTTTGCTTTGCTTGGCGTTGGCCTTTTGCCATCGCGCTCCTGTGGCTGCCCGGAGAGAGGGGCAACCGCCCTGTAAGGAGGGCGAGAGTGCCCGCCTCCGCGCCCGAGGGGGGACACGGAGCTCTCCCGACCCCCGGCCCGCCCGCCCCGTAAGCGGGGCAGGGCTTTTTCCCTTGGCACCTTTGGTGCCTGCTGGCGGCCCCTGGCCAGAGTGACCCCCCGTAGTCGGGGTGTGTCACGGCCTGTGTCCCTTGCCCCTCAGCACGCTGAGGCCCTTCTGGCCCGCGCGCAGCCCGGGGCCACTAACGGGCTTCTCTCCGTCCTCGGGAACAGGGGGCGAGCCCGAGGCTCTCCTCCCCTGCTCGGCGGCAGGGCCGGCTCCCCACGGCTTGGCGCACAGAGCTTGCTCCCTCTTCTGGGACGTTCCCCCTTTGTGTCCTTGTCCCGTCGGTGTGAGTGAGCGAGCGAGCGAGCTGGTCCCTCCTGTAGCCCCCGTAGAGATGTAGGCAGCGTAGCTTAGACTTCCCAGGAGGGAAAGAGGGGCTCTGTGTGCCAACCCGTGGGGAGTCAGCCCCGCTGCCGAGCAGGAGAGGAGAGCCTCGGGCTCGCCCCCTGTTCCCGAGGACGGAGCGAAGCCCGTTAGTGGCGCCGCGGGGCCGCCGGTCCTGCTGGCGATGTGCCAGCGTGGGCCCCCCCCCGTCCTCGGGGCTGGGGCCCTGTCCCTGCCGGCCTTAGGCCGCGAGGCCGTTGCTGGGAGTGCCGGGCCTCGGGGGGGGCGGCCCCCTAAGTGGGGCTTTGTGCGTCCCCCCTGCTCGGCGGGCGGTTGGAGGGACCCCCTGTAATCAGGCGGGTGTCCCGCGGGGTCCCCCGGCCTCTCACGGGCGTGGGGCTGGGCGTGTGCCCTCCCTGCCCTCGGGGCCCAGCTCAGGGCCTTAGGCCACGAGCCCCAGTGCCTGGCCCTTGAGCCAGGTACTTGATGCCGCGGGGGAAGGCCGAGCTCCGTGGCTCCCTGGGTGTGGACCCGCCTGTAAGCAGGGTCCTGGTCTGGGAGCCTTTGCGCTCCCTCAGCTGGCAGCCTGTGCGGGGCGACCGCCCCGTTAGCGGGGAGCGGGTCAGGTGCCCCCCGAAGCGGAGAGAAGGAGCCTCCGTAGGCCTTTGGGCCCAGGGCCCCCCTGTAAGTCGGGGTCAGTGCCCTGGTGTCCCAGGCCCTTTGTGGTCCAGGCAGCGGCCGGAGCCCCCTGTAAGCAGGGCGGCAGCCTCTTTGGCCGCTGCTTCGCGTGCCCAGCTGCCTTTGCCCAGAGGGCCCGGCTCCCCGCAGCGGGTGGGACTGCGCCGTGCGTCGCCGTGGTGAGTCCAAGTGAAGCTTGGAGAGTTTTGTGGGGGGAAGTGGGGGGGCCTGTGGGTGGGCGGGGAGGGTCTTGGAGATGTGCCTCCGGGGGCGTGGGGTCCGGGTTGCCTTGGTAGGGAGGAGCTGGTGTTTCTCGGGCCCACCTGCCTCCTCCCGCCCTGGCAGAAGCCGTCGGAGAAGAGAGCGGAAGAGGCGTCGCGCGGGACGGCAGCGCCGGCGCGGGAAGACGCCGCGGTGAGAGCGGCTGAAGTTGGGGGGTGGTGTGGAGGTGTGGGGGTCCTGCGAGTGGGCGGGCGGGTGGTGGCTGGGGCAGCTGCCCCTGGGTCCTGCTTTCCTTCGGTGCAAGGACTCGGAGCTTCTGAGTCCGAGCTGCGTCCTCCTGCCTTGGCAGGAGCCCTCCGAGAAGAAAGCAGAGCCGTGGAGCGGGACGGCGAGGCAAGAGCGAGGAAGAAGAGCGTCGGCTTCGCGCTCAAGAGGGGGCGGGAGAAAGGCCCTCTGGGCAAAGGCCCCTCCCTTGGCATCCCCGGGGCAGGGATCCCAAAGAGTCCGGCGGGCAGCTTCCGGCTGCGCCGGCCGGCTTGGCGCTGGGCGGACCTCCCTGTAAGCAGGGCTGGGTCCTTTGCTTTGCTTGGCGTTGGCCTTTTGCCATCGCGCTCCTGTGGCTGCCCGGAGAGAGGGGCAACCGCCCTGTAAGGAGGGCGAGAGTGCCCGCCTCCGCGCCCGAGGGGGGACACGGAGCTCTCCCGACCCCCGGCCCGCCCGCCCCGTAAGCGGGGCAGGGCTTTTTCCCTTGGCACCTTTGGTGCCTGCTGGCGGCCCCTGGCCAGAGTGACCCCCCGTAGTCGGGGTGTGTCACGGCCTGTGTCCCTTGCCCCTCAGCACGCCGAGGCCCTTCTGGCCCGCGCGCAGCCCGGGGCCACTAACGGGCTTCTCTCCGTCCTCGGGAACAGGGGGCGAGCCCGAGGCTCTCCTCCCCTGCTCGGCGGCAGGGCCGGCTCCCCACGGCTTGGCGCACAGAGCTTGCTCCCTCTTCTGGGACGTTCCCCCTTTGTGTCCTTGTCCCGTCGGTGTGAGTGAGCGAGCGAGCGAGCTGGTCCCTCCTGTAGCCCCCGTAGAGATGTAGGCAGCGTAGCTTAGACTTCCCAGGAGGGAAAGAGGGGCTCTGTGTGCCAACCCGTGGGGAGTCAGCCCCGCTGCCGAGCAGGAGAGGAGAGCCTCGGGCTCGCCCCCTGTTCCCGAGGACGGAGCGAAGCCCGTTAGTGGCGCCGCGGGGCCGCCGGTCCTGCTGGCGATGTGCCAGCGTGGGCCCCCCCCCGTCCTCGGGGCTGGGGCCCTGTCCCTGCCGGCCTTAGGCCGCGAGGCCGTTGCTGGGAGTGCCGGGCCTCGGGGGGGGCGGCCCCCTAAGTGGGGCTTTGTGCGTCCCCCCTGCTCGGCGGGCGGTTGGAGGGACCCCCTGTAATCAGGCGGGTGTCCCGCGGGGTCCCCCGGCCTCTCACGGGCGTGGGGCTGGGCGTGTGCCCTCCCTGCCCTCGGGGCCCAGCTCAGGGCCTTAGGCCACGAGCCCCAGTGCCTGGCCCTTGAGCCAGGTACTTGATGCCGCGGGGGAAGGCCGAGCTCCGTGGCTCCCTGGGTGTGGACCCGCCTGTAAGCAGGGTCCGGGTCTGGGAGCCTTTGCGCTCCCTCAGCTGGCAGCCTGTGCGGGGCGACCGCCCCGTTAGCGGGGAGCGGGTCAGGTGCCCCCCGAAGCGGAGAGAAGGAGCCTCCGTAGGCCTTTGGGCCCAGGGCCCCCCTGTAAGTCGGGGTCAGTGCCCTGGTGTCCCAGGCCCTTTGTGGTCCAGGCAGCGGCCGGAGCCCCCTGTAAGCAGGGCGGCAGCCTCTTTGGCCGCTGCTTCGCGTGCCCAGCTGCCTTTGCCCAGAGGGCCCGGCTCCCCGCAGCGGGTGGGACTGCGCCGTGCGTCGCCGTGGTGAGTCCAAGTGAAGCTTGGAGAGTTTTGTGGGGGGAAGTGGGGGGGCCTGTGGGTGGGCGGGGAGGGTCTTGGAGATGTGCCTCCGGGGGCGTGGGGTCCGGGTTGCCTTGGTAGGGAGGAGCTGGTGTTTCTCGGGCCCACCTGCCTCCTCCCGCCCTGGCAGAAGCCGTCGGAGAAGAGAGCGGAAGAGGCGTCGCGCGGGACGGCAGCGCCGGCGCGGGAAGACGCCGCGGTGAGAGCGGCTGAAGTTGGGGGGTGGTGTGGAGGTGTGGGGGTCCTGCGAGTGGGCGGGCGGGTGGTGGCTGGGGCAGCTGCCCCTGGGTCCTGCTTTCCTTCGGTGCAAGGACTCGGAGCTTCTGAGTCCGAGCTGCGTCCTCCTGCCTTGGCAGGAGCCCTCCGAGAAGAAAGCAGAGCCGTGGAGCGGGACGGCGAGGCAAGAGCGAGGAAGAAGAGCGTCGGCTTTGCGCTCAAGAGGGGGCGGGAGAAAGGCCCTCTGGGCAAAGGCCCCTCCCTTGGCATCCCCGGGGCAGGGATCCCAAAGAGTCCGGCGGGCAGCTTCCGGCTGCGCCGGCCGGCTTGGCGCTGGGCGGACCTCCCTGTAAGCAGGGCTGGGTCCTTTGCTTTGCTTGGCGTTGGCCTTTTGCCATCGCGCTCCTGTGGCTGCCCGGAGAGAGGGGCAACCGCCCTGTAAGGAGGGCGAGAGTGCCCGCCTCCGCGCCCGAGGGGGGACACGGAGCTCTCCCGACCCCCGGCCCGCCCGCCCCGTAAGCGGGGCAGGGCTTTTTCCCTTGGCACCTTTGGTGCCTGCTGGCGGCCCCTGGCCAGAGTGACCCCCCGTAGTCGGGGTGTGTCACGGCCTGTGTCCCTTGCCCCTCAGCACGCCGAGGCCCTTCTGGCCCGCGCGCAGCCCGGGGCCACTAACGGGCTTCTCTCCGTCCTCGGGAACAGGGGGCGAGCCCGAGGCTCTCCTCCCCTGCTCGGCGGCAGGGCCGGCTCCCCACGGCTTGGCGCACAGAGCTTGCTCCCTCTTCTGGGACGTTCCCCCTTTGTGTCCTTGTCCCGTCGGTGTGAGTGAGCGAGCGAGCGAGCTGGTCCCTCCTGTAGCCCCCGTAGAGATGTAGGCAGCGTAGCTTAGACTTCCCAGGAGGGAAAGAGGGGCTCTGTGTGCCAACCCGTGGGGAGTCAGCCCCGCTGCCGAGCAGGAGAGGAGAGCCTCGGGCTCGCCCCCTGTTCCCGAGGACGGAGCGAAGCCCGTTAGTGGCGCCGCGGGGCCGCCGGTCCTGCTGGCGATGTGCCAGCGTGGGCCCCCCCCCCGTCCTCGGGGCTGGGGCCCTGTCCCTGCCGGCCTTAGGCCGCGAGGCCGTTGCTGGGAGTGCCGGGCCTCGGGGGGGGCGGCCCCCTAAGTGGGGCTTTGTGCGTCCCCCCTGCTCGGCGGGCGGTTGGAGGGACCCCCTGTAATCAGGCGGGTGTCCCGCGGGGTCCCCCGGCCTCTCACGGGCGTGGGGCTGGGCGTGTGCCCTCCCTGCCCTCGGGGCCCAGCTCAGGGCCTTAGGCCACGAGCCCCAGTGCCTGGCCCTTGAGCCAGGTACTTGATGCCGCGGGGGAAGGCCGAGCTCCGTGGCTCCCTGGGTGTGGACCCGCCTGTAAGCAGGGTCCGGGTCTGGGAGCCTTTGCGCTCCCTCAGCTGGCAGCCTGTGCGGGGCGACCGCCCCGTTAGCGGGGAGCGGGTCAGGTGCCCCCCGAAGCGGAGAGAAGGAGCCTCCGTAGGCCTTTGGGCCCAGGGCCCCCCTGTAAGTCGGGGTCAGTGCCCTGGTGTCCCAGGCCCTTTGTGGTCCAGGCAGCGGCCGGAGCCCCCTGTAAGCAGGGCGGCAGCCTCTTTGGCCGCTGCTTCGCGTGCCCAGCTGCCTTTGCCCAGAGGGCCCGGCTCCCCGCAGCGGGTGGGACTGCGCCGTGCGTCGCCGTGGTGAGTCCAAGTGAAGCTTGGAGAGTTTTGTGGGGGGAAGTGGGGGGGCCTGTGGGTGGGCGGGGAGGGTCTTGGAGATGTGCCTCCGGGGGCGTGGGGTCCGGGTTGCCTTGGTAGGGAGGAGCTGGTGTTTCTCGGGCCCACCTGCCTCCTCCCGCCCTGGCAGAAGCCGTCGGAGAAGAGAGCGGAAGAGGCGTCGCGCGGGACGGCAGCGCCGGCGCGGGAAGACGCCGCGGTGAGAGCGGCTGAAGTTGGGGGGTGGTGTGGAGGTGTGGGGGTCCTGCGAGTGGGCGGGCGGGTGGTGGCTGGGGCAGCTGCCCCTGGGTCCTGCTTTCCTTCGGTGCAAGGACTCGGAGCTTCTGAGTCCGAGCTGCGTCCTCCTGCCTTGGCAGGAGCCCTCCGAGAAGAAAGCAGAGCCGTGGAGCGGGACGGCGAGGCAAGAGCGAGGAAGAAGAGCGTCGGCTTCGCGCTCAAGAGGGGGCGGGAGAAAGGCCCTCTGGGCAAAGGCCCCTCCCTTGGCATCCCCGGGGCAGGGATCCCAAAGAGTCCGGCGGGCAGCTTCCGGCTGCGCCGGCCGGCTTGGCGCTGGGCGGACCTCCCTGTAAGCAGGGCTGGGTCCTTTGCTTTGCTTGGCGTTGGCCTTTTGCCATCGCGCTCCTGTGGCTGCCCGGAGAGAGGGGCAACCGCCCTGTAAGGAGGGCGAGAGTGCCCGCCTCCGCGCCCGAGGGGGGACACGGAGCTCTCCCGACCCCCGGCCCGCCCGCCCCGTAAGCGGGGCAGGGCTTTTTCCCTTGGCACCTTTGGTGCCTGCTGGCGGCCCCTGGCCAGAGTGACCCCCCGTAGTCGGGGTGTGTCACGGCCTGTGTCCCTTGCCCCTCAGCACGCCGAGGCCCTTCTGGCCCGCGCGCAGCCCGGGGCCACTAACGGGCTTCTCTCCGTCCTCGGGAACAGGGGGCGAGCCCAAGGCTCTCCTCCCCTGCTCGGCGGCAGGGCCGGCTCCCCACGGCTTGGCGCACAGAGCTTGCTCCCTCTTCTGGGACGTTCCCCCTTTGTGTCCTTGTCCCGTCGGTGTGAGTGAGCGAGCGAGCGAGCTGGTCCCTCCTGTAGCCCCCGTAGAGATGTAGGCAGCGTAGCTTAGACTTCCCAGGAGGGAAAGAGGGGCTCTGTGTGCCAACCCGTGGGGAGTCAGCCCCGCTGCCGAGCAGGAGAGGAGAGCCTCGGGCTCGCCCCCTGTTCCCGAGGACGGAGCGAAGCCCGTTAGTGGCGCCGCGGGGCCGCCGGTCCTGCTGGCGATGTGCCAGCGTGGGCCCCCCCCGTCCTCGGGGCTGGGGCCCTGTCCCTGCCGGCCTTAGGCCGCGAGGCCGTTGCTGGGAGTGCCGGGCCTCGGGGGGGGCGGCCCCCTAAGTGGGGCTTTGTGCGTCCCCCCTGCTCGGCGGGCGGTTGGAGGGACCCCCTGTAATCAGGCGGGTGTCCCGCGGGGTCCCCCGGCCTCTCACGGGCGTGGGGCTGGGCGTGTGCCCTCCCTGCCCTCGGGGCCCAGCTCAGGGCCTTAGGCCACGAGCCCCAGTGCCTGGCCCTTGAGCCAGGTACTTGATGCC